>NW_022589730.1:22854898-23042321 GCF_004348235.1 Phoca vitulina
ATTTGACAGAGAGAGACACAGCGAGAGAGGGAACACAAGCAGGGGGAGTGGGAAAGGGAGAAGCAGGCTTCCTGCAGAGCAGGAAGCCAGATGCGGGGCTTGATCCCAGGACCCTGGGACCATGACCTGAGCCAAAGGCAGACACCTAATGACTGAGCCACCCAGGCGCCCCCCAACTCTTGGTTTTGGCTCAGGTTGTGATCTCGGGGTTGTGAGAGCGAGTCCCATGTTGGGCTTCACACTCAGCGCAGAGTCTGCTTGAGATTCTCTCTCCCTCTCCCTCTTGTGCTCTCTATCAAATAAATAAATCTTTAAAAAACAGAATGAGAAATAAAATTATTCCTTTTGTCCCAACACAAAAATTAGAAAACAAAAGCCAAACAAAACAATAAAAATAAAAAGATCTAAACCTACATGGTTTTACAGGTATTTACCATATTTTCAAGGAATATTTTATATCTTATAGACATTTTATACAATTTACATGGACAATAGGAAAAGACAAGGAAGTCATTTGAATTTCCCAATGAGATTAGTCTAAACTAATTACGTTGATACGTAAACCAGTAATTCAGCACAAAAGACCTCAACTTCCAGCCAAGATGAAGGGAAAGAGACTAGATTTACCCTCCCACCAGAAACAAACAAACAAAGGGATGACATTCACGAGACAAGAATTCTCACACATTGGGCACAAGACAACCAAGGACTGTGATCCCTAAGAGAGGGAACACAAACAACATGAGCTCTGTGCTTATATTTGTGCCCAGATTATTGCCTAGAGAGAGTTTCTAGATGCTGTGTAGGAAGGAAGGACCTTGACAAAGTCTGGTGGTGATCACCTTGAGCCCCTGGGGACTACTTAAACTCAAATTTGTCCATGTCTATCTAGAAGACAAACTCAGAAAGATGTAGTGTGATGAACTGCAATTCACTCTGTAGCCAGAGCTACGACACTAGAATTGGCGTGACCTTGGTCTAAATCTAGGAAATAAATGAATCAAAGTCAGAGTTACGCCTTCTTGGGTGAGTCCAGAAGATCCAGACAAATCATATTTTGAGATACATTTATTAGGAATTTAATCATGCAGCAGCTAGAAAGAAAGAGGTAAGTGTATACCTATTAATATGAAGAAATCTGCAAAGCATATGGCTGTGTGAAAAGAAAAGTTCTGGAATGACTAGTTCTAGTTATAGAATATAGTGGACATCTGGCATGATTTTGTCTGCTCAGCGACAATGACAAAAACTTTCTATTTGGGTGCACTTCCCTAATTTAGGGGGATAACTGGAAGGCAAGGCTCTATGTTCTGCTGATACGCTGAGAAGGGCAGATACTCCCTTTCCCCAGCCCAGGCACTAGGAAATGAGCCACGTCTGACCAACAGGAAATTCCTGCCTGGGATATTTAATCTCAAGGGAAGAATGCAAAGGTGGAGGGAGTGTCAAGGTCATCTGATCCACCTCTCATCTGGACTATTGCCAGTTGTGCTGGTTGTGCTCCCTGCTCCTTCAAATCTCTCTGCACAATAGCCAGTGATCCATGGTGAGGGTGAATCCAGCTGCTACCCTCCATAAAGCCCTGCATTAGCTCCCCAGCACACATGGAAGCCGATGCGAGCCCGACACACATTCTGTCTCCATCCAGCCCTCCAGCGCCCTCACTTACCACTACCCATCCCACCTTCACATGAGACTCCACTCTCCTTGAACTTTCCGGAATTTCTCCAGCTTTCCGGGCTTCTGTCTGACTAACTCTTAGTTTTCTGTTCAGCTCTCTCAGATGTTTTCTCCTCCAGAAACACCTTTCATAACCACTGCCAACACCTCCCAACAACCAGACTGCTTTTCCTTCCGATGCCTCTCCTTTCTTCCACAGTCTGCTCTGCATTCTTCTGTTTCTTCATTAATCACATTTCAATTTGTGCAATATTTATGGCCATGTCTCCAGGGAGCAACACGCAGACAGGAAGTATGTCTTATTCAGCACAGCATGTAATAGGGAGTATTTGTACAAGTGAGTGACAAGCAAAAAAGTTTGGGTATTTTTCCCTTACTGTCTCTGTCGTGAGTTTGCTCTTCCGTCCCCCACAATGATTATTTTATCCCTTCTTCACACCTCTTATAATTCAGACAGATTTACCCAGCTCTTCACTTTCCAGAGACTCTCATCTCTCCTTTCATAAGGACACCAACCAGAAGTCCACCAGAAGCAAACACCTGCTCCTGCTCATCACTGACTCCCTTTGCCTGTCTATCTCCACCCATCTTCTTGCTTACTCCTGCCACATTTGCTCCAGCCTCAAAAAGCTCACCCCAGCCCCGTGTACCCTGGGGCCCTCTCCTCCCCACCTTGTTGGGAACTGATTACATCAATATTACTTCTCACTCCTTCAAGTATCTTCAACCTGCTTTCTATCAGCCTCCAAATAGGCTCTGTTCTCTCAAATCCTAAAATTAAAACAAAGAAGTCAAAATTAAAATTAAAGATATGTTCCTTGACCCAGAGATTGCTCTACTTCTCTCCTCTCTTTGACAGCTCAACTACTCATAAGAATTGTCTACGTTTCCCATCTCCAGTTTCCCATTTTTCCTTTGTTCTTCTACTTATTCCAAGCTAGCACCTGCCTCCCGCAATCTAGGAAAGCCGCTGTTATCAGGCACATCAAAAATCCTATTACTACCAAAATCTTCCTAGCCTTCTCAGTAACTGTGTTCTGTCTTGAAAAACTGTCTTCTTGTGGCTTCTGTGACTCCACACCCCCCTTTCCAGCTTCCCTTCTGCTTTTCCGGCTATTCATTCCCAGCCTGCTTTGCAGGCTCTCCTCTGCTATATGAACGTTATTGAAGTTAATTGGGGCCTGGGACCTGGGCCTTCTTCACACCTCTCATCATTATCTCCCCTGGCACTCTCAAACTGTCCACAGCCCTTTATGTGCCAAAGGCTCTCGAATACATATCTCCAGGAGAAACCTCCCTTTTGGGCTTCAGATAGACGATCCAACTGCCTATCTGCTCTCTGCTATGAGATGCTATATCTCACAAGCATTTTAAATGTACTCTGTCCAAATCCAACTCTTGATCCTCCTGGCCCCAAGTCCTCAATAGGCTCCTCCTCCAGCTTTTCCCATCTCAGTAAATGGCCCTTTCCTCCATGCAATGCTCATGCCAGAAAACTGGGAGTCAGCCTTTGTCCCTTCTTTGCCCTCAGCGCTTATATTCAACCAATGACCAAATTCTGTAGCTTCTACTTTCAAAATAAACCTCAAGCCCATCCATCTGCACTAGACCCCACTAGCCTTACCACCATCAGTTCTCTCCAGGATTAATAAAGCTCTTCTATCTGGCCTCCCTTCTCCAAATAGTCTCCAGAATGATCTTTTATTAACAAACACTGAATCTTCACATTTCCCTGCTTAAAACACTCTAATTGCTTTCTATTGCACTTGAGATAAAATTTTAAAACCCTTAACAAGGATAATAAGATGTTATGTGATCTGGCCCCTGCCTAATTCACCAGCCAAAATACATGTCACCCACATCCCTGTTCATGATGCCCCAGCTATGATGGCCTTTTTTTTCCTTCCTGGAATGTACCACCCACATTCTTATTCCTGCCACTGGGCCTTCACATATTAATCCTATGACCCTCCATCTTTTCCCCTGGCTAGTGTCTGCTCATCCTCCAGGACCAGTCCTAAATGTTCCCTCACCAAAGACTTCCCTCCTCACCCAAGTTAAATATGGTCTTAATTTTTCCTTCACATAAGTTCCATACTTTACCATTATTTATTTATTCATGTGATTATTTATCTAATGGCTATAAACTTCATGAGAATAGGAATAAACACTACAACATGGATAAGCCAAATACAAAAAGCCACAAATTGTCTATTTCCATTTATTTGGAATGTCCAGACTAGCAAAATCCCTAGAGGCAGAAAGCAGATTAGTCATTGTCAGGGGCTAGAGAAAGGAGTAATTGGGAGTAACTATTAATTAGTATGGGATTCCCTTCTGGGGTGATGAAAATGTTCTGAAATTAACTAGTGGTGATAGTTGCACAACTCTATGAATATAGGAAATACCGCTAAAATGTACATGTGAAATAAGTGAATTGCATGGTATATAAATTATATCTCAAAAAAAGAAAAAAGAACACACTGTCCTTCCCTTGCCCGCAAAAGCTTGCAGTGAAGATATTGCACAGACACAAAGCAAAATATGGTCAGTGCTTAGAGAAAGGGAACCACCAAGTCTTCCAGGATGCTCTGACCCAGGGTTTAATCAGGGTCATCTGGACTGCTGACGCCAGAAAGGAGTTCTGACTTCATTTGATTGACACTCTTGGCCTGACTCTGAGATAAACCTTTGCAAGCAAGATAGTGATGAATTTTCCTTCCACGCCCACCATTCTTCCCCTAGTCACTCCACAAATCTAGGAGCACCCTTCCCTTAGATAGATAGATGTCCCCCTGCACACACACATTCCGATGAAACATCAACTCATGAAAAAGACACACAGACCAGTGCGCTGCCTCCAACCTTGATTTTCAACCCGAAGTGAAGATTATTGTATCAGGGGAGACTGGGAGACCACAGAACGGCCCATATCACACAGCCAGGCCTGGAAAAGCTTCACCTCTAATTAGTATCTGATTGCTTGATATAAAATTTTATATGCTCTCTTTTCTCCATTATAACAGTATATATCATTCTAGCCGTTTCCATGCAAGAATTTTATTTCAATATAATAATGTCTATAATTTAAAATTCTGTATTTCTACACAATATTACAGTACGAGTACTTAAGATGTTATTACCTACTTTTGTAAACAATTGGACAACTTTATGATGTTCCATCAAATAGATATTTAACAGATATCTTAACTAATCCCTCATGGTAGGACATTTAAGTAGCTCCCAATCTTTTGCTATTATGAAAATGCAGCAAGAAACAAATTTGTACATAAAGCTGTTTCCAAACTTAGTGAAACTTTATTTCACTAGGATAGATTCCCCAAAGTAAAATTTCTACTGCAATTTCTTAATTTTTTTTAGTCCCTAGGCAGAGACACATTATTTTGTTTATGTTGGGTTGAGTTTGATCAGATCTTATAACTGCCTACTCTTCAAAGTGCAAATGTAAACATTAAAACAGTGGAAGCAATATTCACACTTTCTTGATACACGTAATACAACTAAGTGATAGAGAGGAAAAACACCCCTTTGACACTACATTGAACCTACTATGTGCCAAGCACAGAACTAAGTGTTTTGAAAATATTAACTAATTTCATCCTTCCAACAACTCTAAGAGGTGGTCACTATCATGATCCCTGTTTTACCAATGAGGACGCCAGGCAAAGCAGTAAATGATGGATCCGTGATCATGGACACTGGTGGTCTGGCTCCAGAATCGGGGTTCTTCACTACCATGCTCTGCCCAAATTTGGAGTCAGAAGATCTGGGTTCAGATTCCAGCTGCACCACTTATTGACCCCTAGGCAGGTCAGTAAACCGTGCCAGCTGGTTTTATCATCTCTCTCTCTCTCTTTTTTTTTTTTTTAAGATTTTATTTATTTATTTGACAGAGAGAGAGACAGCGAGAGAGGGAACACAAGCAGGGGGAGTGGGAGAGGGAGAAGCAGGCTTCCCGTGGAGCAGGGAGCCCGAGGCGGGGCTCGATCCCAGGATCCTGGGATCATGACCTGAGCCGAAGGCAGACGCTTAACAACTGAGCCACCCAGGTGCCCCAGGTTTTATCATCTCTCTTATCTCAACATAAGCATACATGATTTTATATAAACACATACATTATCATATCACTCATTTTAATGCAGTTTTTTCTCTTTTTTTTAAAGATCTTATTTATTTATTTGAGAGAGAGAGATAGCGAGAGAGAGAGAGAGAGCATGAACAGTGGGGGAGAGGGAGAAGCAGGCTCCCCGCAGAACAGGGAGCCTGATGCGGGGCTCGATCCCAGGACCCTGGGCTGAAAGCAGATGCTTAACCAATTGGGCCACCCAGGCACCCCAGTTTTTTCTCTTCTTATTAGTTTATCTTCATCCTTCTCTTCTCCCATCCCTCCACCCTATGGGCACTCACTCCCATCCCCTTATTCCATGTTAACCACCTAGTATCATTTTATGGTTTCTCCAAACTCATATAATCACACACACACACACATTACACACAAACTTATTTTGTATAGATCAGCATTTTTTACATAGAAGGATCATATTTGTTTTAAACAGGAATCAAGAAAACAGAAACCAGGGCACTTGGGTGGCTCAGTGGGTTAAGCATCTGCCTTTGGCTCAGGTCATGATCCCAGGGTCCTGGGATCAAACCCCAAATCAGGCTCCCTGATCAGTGGGAGCCTGTTTCTCCCTCTCCTGTTCCCCCTGCTTGTGCTCCCTCTGTCTCTCTCTCTCAGTCAAATAAATAAATAAAATCTTTAAAAAGAAAAAAGAAAGAAAGAAAAGAAAACAGAAACCACTCTAAGAGAGAATTCAATGCAGGATATTGGTTACACTGGTAATGGGTGAGCTAAGAAGCCAAGCATGGAATGGGGAGGCAGCCCAGAAGTTGGCAAGAGCAGCAAACGGCTAGCAGCCCGAGGCTGAAGGCACACAGGAGATAATGCTATCCCATCCCAGGAGCTACGGTCACCTGGTGGAAGCTGGCCCCATGGTGAAGCTGTCTAAGCAGTCAGAGCCACAAAGGACAGACACTATGGTCAAAGATGATGCCCTGGTCCCTCTCTTGCTTATAGCCCACAGAAATCCACCCTTATTCTCACTGGCTGAACTCAAACTGGAAGCCAGCCGACAGGGGCCTGGAAAACACAATCCCCAGGCGTCTGCCACTTTGTAATCCAGAGAGCAGAGGAAGAATGAAGAATGGATCAGGCAGCAAATAGCCAAGTAACCAATAGAACGCTATGCACACGTCCCTACATCTGCTCTTCTCGATCAACATTACCTTGGGGGAATCCCTCCATTGAAGGGCTCTCAAACAGGAGTAATATTACTTTTCCTACAATTATTGCGAACATCATGTAAGTGAATGGATATGAAGCTAGAAACCCAAGTAGTAGAATGTAAGTTTTATTAGAATTAGTATGTCACTGTAAGGTGCTACTTATACCAATGGCTAAAAACCTGATGAAAACACAGCGAGGCTCAAAGTTACCATCTCACCAGAGCGGACTGATACTCTAGGCAGCAGGGAAATGCCCGCTGACCATTTCTTTCCCCCTCAGGGAAGGTAGGTCCTGAGGCCTCCCTCTGACTTCTCACCTTGCTCTGTTTCCCCACGTGCTGTTCCTTGACTTAGAATACACAATACACAATATTGGATTCATGCTTGATAGCAGCGCTGACCAGTAGAACTTCCTGTGATCATGGAAATAGTCTATATCTGCATTGCTGAACATGGTAGCCACTAGCTACATGTGGCTGTGAGACTTGAAATGCGGCTAGTATGACTGAGGAACTGTATTTTCAACTTTATTTAATTTTAATGAATTTAAACCTAAATTGCCACATGTGACAAGGGGCTACTGCATTTAACAATCTTTATCTCGTGAGAGAAGGATTCTTACCCACAGTGACATGGGAGAATCAACCGAAACTTTTTCAAAATTCATGTCCTTAACCCCAACTTCAGATTTCCTGACTCAGACCCTCTGGTGCTTGTGCTATAATTGTCTGTTAAGTTCCTTGCAGCTCGGAATTCTCTATAAGAAAAAGAAGAAATGTTACCTTAGAAGTTTATACATTAGCTCAGCTACTCATTAGTAGAGATTAAAACTTTTTAGACTGATTTATTGCCTCTTATCTTCACCTAGCTGAGAATAAGACCCAGCAGCAATGGGGGGGGGGAGGGGTAGGTTTTAATAGAGCAGAAGGCAGCCAAGAAAGACCCAAGAATTTGGCAATCAATACCCATGCCTTTGTGGGCTTTGTGTTGGCATCTCTGGGCGGCCCAGGGTCAGTGTGGAAGGCACTAGAAAAAGGAGCATACTGTCAATGACTTTTACCTCCTTAACATGTTTTCCAGGGTCACCCTGGCAGTTCAGGGGGTGGTGCCAGGAGATCTAGAGCTGAACAGGCCCACAGTATGAAGAGGGAAGGTAAACCATGCCAACATGGAATCATGGCTAATGAGGCAGTCAGCTGCTTTAATTGCACAATAGGATGGATAACAGTGCTGCTGAAAGACAAATGATGAAGGAACGTACTTATTAAATATAAACACCAGGGTGAAGGTGAGGTGTTAATTTTCAAGGCACTAGACAGCCGTTGAGTTCTGTCACATAATTCTATTTCACATTAAACTTATTGTGGACAAGAAGGTAATAATGTCAACAATTCACCTCTCTTTCCTCAACCGCAAGGAAACTGATGGTGAGTGGAAAAAATGTCCCGCCCTGAGGTGAGGACATGACTTGAGGGGATAAAACTAGAATGGGGAGGATATGAAAAATTCAGAATGAATGCTTCTAATGCTCTCTTGCTTACAATTGCTCGATGCTGCTGAGAGAGCATTAGCATGCCCTTCTCTGCTTCGGATTCTGCCAGCAGCAAGTGGGAAATCGTCCTGCCCCTCATTCTGACAGCTTGAGTAAGTGCAAGTGTGGATCAGTGGAATGTCAGACCTTCTCACTTTCCCCATTCCCCTCTGAGAATGGGTACAACCTAATAAACACATGAAAGCCCACAGGACCTGAAGTGGAAAGCTCAAATTTACAGGAATTTACAGCTGCCAGGTGAAAGCCTCCTAACTCACCTTCTTCGTTGCATCATAAACTCCATTTCCCAAAGTCCCAAACTGAAAACTCTGAATACCTCTCCACTGTCTCTAAGATGAGCCTATCCTCCTGAGCTGGACATCAAAGCCTTTATCAAAGGGCCCTAACCTCACTTCCTATGTAATATCACTGAATTATTCCCCTTTGTGAGGCTTTACAGAGTCATAGGTGGGAAAACACACTGGCTACATGAGCAATGGCAAGTAAACTTTTATGCACAGCTTCGTTATCTGTAAAATGGACTGAGCATCTGGGACATAATAAAACTATAGCTGACCCTCGAACAGCATGCATTTGAACTGCACGGGTCCGCTCATACATGAATTCTTTTTTATACAGTACAGTCTAAATGTATTTTCTCTTCTTTACAATTTTCTTAATAACATTTTCTTCTCTCTAGCTTACTTTATTGTAAGAATACATTACATAATACATACAACACATGAAATATGTGTTAATGGACTGTTTATGTTATCGGTAAGGCTTCTGATCAACAGTAGGCTATTAGCCGTTGAGTTTTGAGGGAGTCAAAAGTTATACTCAGATTTTTGCTTGCACGGGGGCATTGGTGCCCCTAACCCCTGCATTATTCAAGGATCAACTGTATTGTGAACATTAAGTAAAGCACTTGGCCCAGCACCTGGCTTACGAAATTCAAGTTCCCTTCACTTCCCACCCTGCTTACAACTCACACTTGTCTTCTCATTATTCCTAAAACACACCTAGTAAGTGCCTATTTCCCTTTATCTCATCCCTCCATCCCCTTTCCCACCATCACCTCCATGATCCTGCTGGAATCTACACCATCCACTTAGTCAACTCTACTCTCTCTTTAAGGTCCAGGCCCATCTGCCCCTTTCCATGAAGCCGGACTGAAGTTTCTGCATCAGGAGCATGACTTAAGGTAATCTTGGAGAGCTTCTCCAACTCCAGCATTCCATGATACAAAGAATACATAAACTTGGCTTTGAAGTTAGGACAAATCAAAACTTTAAACTCTCTGAAGAATATAAGATGACTTCCCCAATTGGTAAGCAATGGTAGAAAGTGAAAATACTTCACAAGCTATTTAAAAATCTGTATTCCCATAAAGGGTTATTATTTTAAAGGCTTGTGTAATTAGGGAGCTGTTTCATGCCAGAGAATAGGCTCCACCATGGATGGAATCAGTCTTCCCTACAAAGTAAGTTTGTAGAGAAGTCCCCCACCGTTTCAGGATGATCAGAGTCCTGAGGCCCAATGCTATCCACCTAGGAAGTAGATGACATGAGAGCTAGACCATGGACTATGTCTATGGTCTTATAGAGAATTCTAGAATCACTCTCTGCACTATGCTTAACTTCCACAAACCCACCAATTTTTCAAGTGCTGTTGTGACATATAGGACCCTCAGTTAGCTATCAGCAAAGATGGGTGGGCACTTGTATAAGATGTGCTTCTTTCCCCAAAAGAAGTTACAATCTACAAAGAGAAATCAAATATAAATAGAATATAGGGGGAAGTCACAGGATGTGTCAAAGTGGCATAGTATTTGAAGGAAATCAAAGGATGTGTGGATCCCTTTCAACTAATGTGATCAAAGAGCTGTGTCCAGTGATCTAACTTACCAAAACTGCATCTACCCTGTTCTAGAGAAAAGAATGAAGCTCTAAAATTCTACAAGCTCTTCGAAAAAAAAGAAAAGAAAAGAAAAACAACCCAGAAGCCTATTTTTTATACCTCTTTCATGCTCACCCATTGAATACCTTGAAATCTCCTCCCCAGCAATAATTCTTCTATGATTTCTCATTAGAAACATGCTCAAGATAGAATATTAAATCACAGCAATAAAGTTGGAAAATGTGACATCAGATTGAGATGTAAAAGCCAATAATTCATCTTATAATGACTATTATATACAAGAGAAGATAAAATCTTTTCCCCAAATGGACTACAGAAATTCCTATTCATACTGAAAATTACTTTTGATCCTCTTTCTCTGCACTCAGAAACTAAGATAGTAATAATTTTCCTTAAAACCCTTGAATTGATAATCCTTCTTTTATAAACCTGAAGTCCATCTTTCAGAATCCAATGTGACTTGTCAGAGTTCTAAATGAGCCACAATCACACACCAGCTTTGTCCCTTAGCAAACACAGTCTCTGTGCTAAAGTCACCTCCATAGATCAGAATTGTCAATCACAGTTAACAGAAACTTAAGATCTATTCTTCAGGTTGTTATGAAATATATTCTTACAACTGGTCAACATCCAAACACTTGGGGAGCTGAGCCCACTTGACAGCTTCACTTACTTTGGAAAAGAATACTAAAAATGTATAATAGTAAGAGTAATAAGAGGTTGCATTTATTGAGCATGCACTGGGTCTCAGACATGTTATAAGCACTTCTCACAAAGTATGCACACCACGAGGTAATGAGAGCAACTCCTGTCCCTATCACAGGTGGGGCCTCGCTAAGCTGCTCTGGGTTGACTCGGGAAGTAGAGAAGTTCCAGAAAGATGAGAGCTAAACACCTAATGGTGCCCAGAATCACTTTAGAATACAGTCAGGCTGACAGACATAGACAGGAATGAGAGGGACAGGGGAGTAAGACTCATATTTGCCACCTCTTCCTCCTGTTTTCTGCTGCTCAAACTTCCATGTGTGAGCACGTGGGTTCCTTTGCTGGCTCCTTTGCACCCATTTTGCTCCTTGGTCTTTCCTGTGCTCAGGTGATCTCTCTTCCTTCCCTACAACAGGCTTTCTTGGCATTGTGCTTCAATGCCCCATAATTCAGCCACTTATTAAGTGCCTGTTCCTGTGGGAGCCACACAGAAGGGACCCAATCCCTGTTCACAAAGAGCTTAGAGTCCAGAGGCCTAAGAAACAGAATACAGGGTACTTATGTTGTACGCCACCATTGTATTAGCCAGAGTTCTTTCTACTGCAAGTGACAGAAACCCAGTCAACACGGCCCAAGCCAGGACTTCTGACATGCAGAACAGTGAGAGAAGAAATATATTACTTTAAGCTGCTAAATGTGTCTTAATGTATTATGGCAGCAACAGAAAAGTAATGCATATACCAAGCCAGCTCTGGAGAGAAAAAAAAAAAAAGTCATTCCACGAACTCCAGAAGTTCTCTAAGAAACTGCTAGCAACCAAGAAGCAGCTAGACCTACAGCAACAACCCTAATGCCAGCTGCTACCATTGTTGGGGCCTCCCTGACCTGATCTAAATTGGCTCAAGAAGGAGAGAAGTTCCAGAAAAGCAGGAGGTAACAGTCTGGGGTGGTGCCTAGAAATTTTAGCCAGGTGTCCATTGCTGTTAGTTAAATTAGGAGTTGGCAAACTACAGGCCGAATTTGGCCTGCTATCTGTTTTTGTACATCAAAAGATCTAAGTATGGTTTTTACCTTTTTTAATATCTTTTTTTAAAGCAAAAGATGAATAATATTTTATGACACATGAAAATTGCATGAAATTCACATCTCAGTGCCCATAAATAAAGTTTTATGGGAACACAGCCATGCTCATTCATTTACATGTTATCTATGGCTGCATTTGTAAGACAATGGCAGAGTTGAGCAGTCCCAATAGAGACCATATGGTCTGCAAAACCTAAAATATTTACTATCTGGCCCTTTAAGGAAAAAGCTTGGCAAACCCTACATTAGAGAATAGTAACATAAATACCCCTGAGAACCTTAAGGCACCTGAACATGCATCCATTTTGATTACTGGCAAGGGAGAAAGTTAAGAGTTCAGGAATGATTCCCAAGAAGGCTTGGGGCAGTCTAGGTGAGGCTCTGAGGAATACAAGGATAGATGGCCAAAGTCTAGCTCTTCCGACTCCATATTTGTGTCCAAGGTAGACCCAGAGATCCGCCTTAACATCAATCCCCAGAGCTATGCTCAAAGCCTAGGCAGGGTACAGCCTTCCCTTTTTGGTAGACAGGTAGGTACTTCTGATTTTTGCCACATTACTCCCTGTGCTGAATTAAGTGGAGAGTGAATGCCTAGCAGGGCTCAGGTGGGTCCAAATATAGCCCATAAGTAGGGGACTATACTTGGACACAACTTAGAGTAACCAGGGTGAAAGGTGGAAACACAGGGCTCAAGACCAAGGGCTAAGATGATAGAAAGACACCCCCTCCTCTGTCACCACCTGGAACTGAGAGCAGGGAAGCTCTGAGTTCCATTCTGACATGACAAGAGTTTTCCCAGGCTGGTGGCTTTTCTTCCAGGAGCTGTGGTCTAGTTGGACAGATCAGCTCCTGAATGTTCAAGGCATTAACCCTATAATTAAGAACTCTGCTCTATTGAAAAACAGGTTTATCTTTATCTGTGTGGGGCAGGAGCTTCTGAAACCTGTCAAATCGTGGAAAGGACTGATGGGAAGCAGGTTGCAATAAGATGACTTACCAAGTCAAGATTTAAATGTCACAACTAGATATTCCCTGACGGGGTCAGATTAGCTAAACCTGGTTTCCCTTTCTACTGCTTCCTCTTCAGATTTCTTAGGGTTTTGTTTGTTTGTTTTGTTTTTTTGAGCTCTCCCAAAGTAGGAAACAAAGCTAAAATGGGACTAGGTCCTTGTCAGTAATTAAAAGAGAGGATCTGTTTTTTAGAGAAAGTTTTTGAAGAGATTAGAGAATCTGTCAAATTCACCACATTCCCCAACCAGAACTATAGCTCAATTCTGCTACTTGGGTGAGAGCAGAGGGGTTGAGTCTAGAAAGTATTACAAGAGAATATTTAACCTCTTGAGGAGAACATGGGGAAAGGTGAATGGTGACAAATATTTTTAAAATCTGGGATATGAAAGAAAGATTGGAGTTGCAGAAACAAACATAGGAAAGATGGAAAGACATATAGTTTAACAAGGGCCCATGAGGGGACATTTCCAGTGGTCTGGGAGAATCCAGGTCTCTGGATTCCTAGCCCGTGTGCTTTGCACAGTGCCACAAGCTCCACGGTAGTTTCTCCTGTTGAGCGTCTGAGCTTGTCCTGGGGCCTTGTCCATGCAGAATGAAGCAGAGCTATTTTCTTGGCTGAATTCCATCGGCCCCAGCCAGCCCTGTCAGGCTGACCCAGCAACTTGCCTTTCCAGGACCAGCTTGGTAGGTATTTCCCTCAGCCATTGTCTTCGCCGCACACCAAAACAATGCCGAACATTTCACAGAACACATTTTTCAAATTAACCCACAAAATCCCCTCCTGGCACTGCCGGGAGGTCAGGCAAGAGGCTGATGATTCTATAACTTAGCATTAAGCATCCACACACCACCACACACTGAAATCTCTCCCTTGCTCAGGTTTTTTCAGAATAAGAAAGGTTATATCTTTCATCCACAGAAAGCCAATGTCACAGCTAGTGAAAAGAAAGAATTTATTATGGGAATCACAGAAGAAGCAAGGCAAAAAAAAAGCACTAGGTTTGGGGAGGCAGAATGGTGCTGTAGAAAGCTTGGGAGACTTCAAAGCAGAGAGACCTCAGTTAAAATCCTGGCTCCTCTTACTAGCTCTGTGCTTGATCCTTCTAAGCCTCTGTCCTTATCTGCAAGGCAGGTTAATGCCTATACCCCAGGCTGGGAGGATCAGATGAGGCAATATGTATGTAGCCCCCAGAACGCCGCTCAGTGAAGGACTATGAGCTGTATGTAAATATGAGTAGGTGGGTATAACCAGGGAACACTTAGAGACTCAGTGGGTACCAAAGGAATCTAGTGTTGCTTGCCCCTCTGCTCCCACCTCAACTTTGACTATGTCAGGAGTTGGTCACTTTTGCCATCCTCCCCTCTTGACTCTTCTGACATAAGAGGGGGGGCTGATTACAAAGGGGACTCCAGCAAATAAACCAAGAAGTGAATCAACTGGCTTAATGGGCTTAATGCTGGTGGGGTTGAGTGCAAATCGTTCACACCACCCACTGGATGACTTGAGTCACAGAATCCACCCAACCACAGAGCTGAGAGCTGCTTTCCTGGGGGGAAATAAAATTTCTGACCCAAGACCCAAGGAGCAGAGGAAAATAATGGTGCTTTGGCATCTGAAGCCTTCAAGGGAAGGAAGGCTGACCAGGTGGACACAGTCTTTGAGCACTCAGACACCAGAGACAGCATGAGGTGGGAGGAAAGTAAGAAGAAATCAAACAAGAAGAAGTGAAAGAGGGCTTGGAAAAAGCCAGGGAAAGAGCCCAAAGGAAACCACAGCCCAATCTGTGATTCTGCTAAGGGCTCTGGTGATCACCCTTTGTAACTCAGCATTGGTGTTAGTGATGGTTTAGTTTGGCCTTGAACTCCAAAACACCATGCAGAGGCTGAAGTGTGGTCACTGCTAGGCTGGAAAGATAACACGATTTCAAACAGGAAGACCTGGTGCTGACGAGTGTTTGCACTTCTTGCTGGTTCTGTGACCCTGTGTAAGTCATGCTCCTTCCTTTGCACCTCGATGTCTTCATTTGTAAGATGAGGGTTAGACTAGGTGAACTCAAAGCTTTCTTTAGGCTCCAATTCTAAGAGTCCCCGGAGAGGGCATATGACTCAAGAGGAAGTCTTCCCTCCCACACAGAATCTGCCATGCTCCTTGTTTGTATTTCTGTGGGGGAGGGGACAATGGTTTTCTCTTAAATTCTCACTGAGTCAAGAGAATGATGATATATCCAAGAGTTTTGATGGCCAATGAACTCAGGTTATGAATTCAGTCCACAGAGACCCTGTACTGGAACTGTCTTTTCAGACTCTCCATAGAAGGGTAGGCTTGCTTTAGCAGCTCCAGGGTGTAGATGAAGGAGCAGGGGGTCTGGAGTGAGGGAGATGGCCAACCCCACATGCACTGCCTCGCAGCTCAGTACATCTGCGTTCCTGTGCATCTCCACATGTGTCTGCTCCATGCTTGCCAATTTCCATGCCTTTCAGCACAAGTTCTTGGTTCCTGGACTGTTACATGTCCCAGCTGGTCTTCTCTCCCACAAGCTGCCTCAGAACACACAGCCTCAATGTCTGTCCACCCACCTCTCCCAAAGCTGCATTCTTTACTCAGCAGCGCCATACCAGCTGGCCCAGGGTGGCTGTGATCCCGCTGTCGCTGAGGCCCAAAGAGCATGGAGCCAATTCTAGTTTCCTTGTTCTCCGTTCTTTGCACGCACACACACACACACCCTCCAGGAGATGGGTTCACATAGGTTCTGTTTCTGCTTTCCCTCCTCCTTTGGCACACTTCTTTTCATCTGGATTCTTCTTCCAATGAATTGTTTGGTTCCCTTCTACGTAAATGTTAAGTCAGCACATTAACTCAGCACAAATTTGTAATATGCCTACCACGTGTCACACATTGGGCTGGCTGGCATGAATACAATAATGATTAAGACACAGTCCAGAGAGTGTTAAAGACCAAACCACTGATGAGTGAGGCATCCAGAAACTATTCCTTCAATGGAGTCAACCAACACATTCAAGTTAATGATCTTCTCAAGAGAGTCTTATCAATAACTGAGCCCTGCTGCTGTGTGAATTATAAACCCAGTCTCTACAGCATGTCCACCAAGGCTCCCTATTCGACCCTCATTCCAAAGATGCAGCGGGAGGTGTGTAACGTGGATGTCAGCCTGTGGGATTGTGGCAAGAGCACCGGGTAGGGGTTAGATGCCCTTGAGCCTAGCTCCACCTCTGCCACATAACTAGCTATGGACCTGGTAATTTCCCTCTCCATGCCACTACGTGACCTGGAGAGATTGGAGCCCATTGTTTCCAGCATCCTCTCCAGCTCTGAAAAGTTTTGATTGTACTATCTGCTGCATGCAATTCATTACAGAAGGAAAGAAAGGCCTAGTTTGAGACCACCAGGCTGGGAAAATGACATGAGAAATGACTGCCATGGGGAAGAGAGCCCAAGAGAAGTCTGTGGTATTCAAAGGGACCAAGGTGACTGAGGCTCCCCAAGAAGAGGGACCAGGATGCAGACAAGGAACAATTAAACCAGCAGAGAAACTATGCCGGGGCAGCTTAGGTTTACGTCGGGAATGACATCATCTTTCCATGAAAAGCCTAATGAGACTATGGCTTTTTAAAGATAGCAGACCTGATCACTAAAGCTGAGCGTGCATGCGTACTTCTCCCTGAACTACATCCAAGGGCAGGCTCCTACCCCATATCCAAGCCTAGACCATCCTTTTAAAGGCCTTGTATTTGTTTTCTAGTTGTCCTCCAGCCTGAGCCACCTGTAATTCCCCCTTCCCTTCCTCCTCCCTCCCTGTTCCTTCCTCCCTTCCTTTCTCTCTCCTATACACACATATGGTTAAAAAAAATTAGCATAAAATCGTATAAAGTGAAAAGTCCCCCTTTCTTCCCTCCCCTGACTCCACTTTTGTGGTCCTCTCTCCAGAGACAGTCACCAGTACCATTTTCTTAAATAAACTTCAAAAGGTGTCCTCTGCACGGGCCTGTATGTATGCATTTACAGCTGCCCTTTTATAAAAAGGTCCTGCCTCGGGCGCCTGGGTGGCTCAGTTGGTTAAGCGACTGCCTTCGGCTCGGGTCATGATCCTGGAGTCCCTGGATCGAGTCCCGCATCGGGCTCCCTGCTCGGCAGGGAGTCTGTTTCTCCCTCTGAACCTCCCCCCTCTCATGTGCTGTCTCTCTCATTCTCTCTCTCTCAAATAAATAAATAAAATCTTTAAAAAAAAAAAAAAAAAAGGTCCTGCCTCTTTGTTTTTCTAAGTTCCGTTCAGTCTCTAAGTTTACCTAGTTTTATATGGTGCACATGTACCCAGCAAATTGTATAAATCAAATTGTATTGTGACAGGTGTGAACAGAAAGTGTTATTTAAAAAGAAAAAAAAATGTTCTAAGTCTTATTAGGCAATTTAAAACAAACCAAACAAATCTCTCTGTGTTAATAAAAGATTCTTTCTCCCCCTCCCCACGATTTAATCAGTTGTGTGTGTGCTTGGTATTGGGGCTTCCTTAAGCCAAGAATTCCTGTGTTTGAATTGTTCTCATGACTAAAAAAAAAAAAAAAAAGTCACTTTTTAGACCATGTGCACTTATAGTTTTCCATAACGAGCCAAGAGAGCCCATTAGTATTCAAACCCCAGCAGGATGGTGGTGCCCCAGAAAAGCACGTTGCAAGTGACCTAAATGAGAGGATGGAGTGAGCCCATGTTATGTAACTGCCAGCCTGAGTGTCATGAGTGAGGGCGTGGCTAGTACCTCCCAGCACTGCCGTAGGCCGAGCGAGAGATTCGGGAGGTAAGGTGCTCACACCTTAGTCAAGGCAGATCTTGAATCAGTTTGAAGGTAATTGCAAAACAATGGGAATTACATGCTAAAACTCTGCATAATTGTGCCAGGTGTCAAGTGCAGTTGGAATTCAGAGAAGGAAGGCAGGGAGGTTCCTGGGACCTTGACCAGGGACCTTTGGCGGGGGAGGGTGCTAAGTCAAGTGTGAGGGGCAGCAGTGAGGGCCAGGGGAGAGGAGTGGTGTATGAGGGTTGCTGTAGCAAAGGACCACAACCTGGGTGGCTTGAAACAACAGAAATATATTCTTCATCATGCTGGAGGCTAAGGTCTGAAATGGAGGTGTCACCAGCTTGCACTTCCTCTGAAACCTATAGGAGAGAATCCTTCTTTATCTCTTCCCAGTGTGTGGTGGTTGCTGGCAATCTTGGTGTCCCTTGGCTTGTGGCTGCCTCACTCCAATCTCTGCTCTGTTGTCTTATGGCCACCTTCTTTCTCCCTGTGTGTCTGTTTCTTCACCTGGCATTCTCCTCTCTTATAAGGACACCAGTCATATTGGATAAAGGGCCCACCCTACTCCAGCATGACCTCACCTTAACTAATTACATCTGCAGTGACCCTGTTTCCTAATAAGGTCACATCCTGAGGGACTGGGGGTTAGGGCTTCAACACATCTCTTCAACCCATAACAAGTGGTAAGGATTCTCCACTTGACTCCATTCCAGTCTGCCTCACCTTCCGCCCCCCTGGGCAAATTCAACTCAGAGCTCAGTCCCTTCTTCTCCAAGGACCCCACCTCTCCTTCAGTACCCCATTTGCACAGCCTTCCTGTGGAGCTTCTTATCACCCAGAACTCTAGCCCCTGCAAAACAGCAGCTTCCGGATGCTCTCATCTGAGCGCAGCTTCCCGCCCTTCTAGCTTGTCTTCTCCCTCCCTCCTTTCTCAGACCCCAGGGCCCTCGGTTCCCTCTCCTGGTCCGCTCCCCGCCTCCTGGATTCACATCCCTCTTCACTACCTTGGACCCCATTAATTCACCTGTGCTCTCATTAGCACCACCAATGTCCCTGTCCCCCAACAACCGTTGCGCCCAAGGGCTGCCTCTTCTAGCATGGATCCTGCTGGAAGGACACTGCAAGAAATACTGCAGGAAAAAAAAAAAAAAAAAAAAAACTAGAAAAAAGCACATGCCTTTGCCTATCTATTTCTCTAAAAACCACTTGTCATTTCAGCCTGAGCTGTGTCTTAGCACATTATTCTCATCCCCATTTGATTGCTTTTCCGGTTTCCCACATCAGCTTCCCAAACTCCCCCCACCCTTGTCCCCATTTCCTTCCCTTCCTGTGGAAATGACAATGTTCTCTACTACATGGAGTCAAGAGGCCATCAAATGTAAACTTGTTGGGGCGCCTGGGTGGCTCAGTTGGTTAGGCGACTGCCCTCAGCTCAGGTCATGATCCTGGAGTCCCGGGATCGAGTCCCGCATCGGGCTCCCTGCTCGGCAGGGAGTCTGCTTCTCCCTCTGACCCTCCTCCCTCTCATGCTCTCTGTCTCTCATTCTCTCTCTCTCAAAAAAAAAAAAAAAAAAAAAATGTAAACTTGTTTAACATCCTCCTTCTGTGGTTCAAGTGCTCACCCAGCTTCGCTCTCCCATCTATCCCTGCTCTGTAGTCCCCGGGCACTTTTCCTAAGGAGAAGGGAATTCATGTTTATCGAATCCCTCCTGAGTGCCAGGTATTATGCTAGGTGTTTTCACCTATCATCTCATGTATAGATTTCCTATGACACTTACGTAGTTCTAATTTTGTTTGTTTACTTTTCTATCCGACCCTCCAGCTACAAGCTTCTTAGAAAAATCTCTTGGATGTCTTTACTCATCATGCATTATTCCATGTAATCCTCTAAACCTTTATGAACCAAGTAGAGATTATCGCTGCATTACAGATGAGGAAACCGAAGCTCGCTGAGTTAAGCCACTTGACCAACCGTGATACCACCAGGAAGTAGCAGAGCCCGGATGCAGGCACAAGTCTGTCTGCCCACACGGCCCCTACGCTACACCGAGCCAGCGAGCGGCGCAGTGCCAACCAAGGCCCAGACAGGAGAGCAAACGAGGGCCTGCTCCAGCTTGCCCCATCAGCTGCCTCCCTCCTCTATAACTCCAGAGTGTGGAGTACGGATTATTCTATGAATTATTTAAGCTCAGTAGGGTGCCCTTTCGTTCATTTGTTCAACAAATATTTAATGAAGGTCTTGCATGTGTCAAACCCTGTGCTAGAAACTGTAGACACAATTATGAGCAAAACAGAACAGAGGCCTTTGCAGACTAAGGACCTGCCCAGGAATGGCTTCACATGCAGACAGAAGGTGGCCATTCCCAGCGCCATGCACAGCCTGTCCCCCACCCTTCCACTTAGTTCAGGGCATCTGAACCATCCTTCGGGGGTGCCTGGGGAAATGAGAAGAGAGGCAGGTTGAATTCCAGTTTCCCTTCCCTTCCTTGAAGAGAAAATGGTGAACGAGGCTGTTTCCCATCACTGAATTTATGGATCACAGCTAGAGTTCAAAACCACCCCTGAGGTCCCTGAATGAGGATGCAGAGTCCCACATTTGCCCTAAATGCAGTTGCTCCCCTGTCCCACTGCCCATATGAAAAGTGTGCTTACTTCCTGCTAGGCTTCCCTCGGTACGGGCTTCTCTACTTTAACGACTGGCCTTTGGGTTGGATAGTTCTTTGCTGTGGGGAGCTGTCCGGCACACTATCAGGTATTAGCAGTGTCCACGGCCCCCACCCACTACATCCCAGCAGCAATATCACCACCACCCCACTTAGGACAACTAATGACATCTCAGCCACTGCTAAATGTTACCTGGGTGAGGGCAGAATCAGCCCCATGTTGAAAACCACTGCTCCTGTGCATTGAAAATTGCTCAGGTGACCTCCAAAGCACCAGCCGGAGCCCCACATCACCCGAGTCCTGCAGAGAAGCCTCTTTGAGGGGAAGAGCCCAGCGCAGCCAGGAATCTCCCGCTAAAGAGAGGCTGTAGAGGTGAGCACTGTAAGCATCGCCGACTCAGCTCAGATGAAACACGTCCAAGCTTCCTCAGGGACTCAGGAGATGCTCAGTCACCAAAGTGTGCCCAGAGTCGCAGTAGCAGTGCCCATAACAGGATACATTAATCCTCCCCACGGTTAGGTTCATCCTCCCCCAGGCCTCTGACCTGCATAAGTCAAACCGTTCCTTTGGCAGTCATGTCCTACCAGCCACCTGGTTGCCAACACTTCCTGACATGCTTTTGTTAGAGCATTGTCTGTCTTTTTCACCTGCCCTCTCCTTCAAAATGTGATCCTCCCCAGGAGAGCACAGGAAATCACTGACATTTTATCTTGAATTAGCTAACAAACCCTTTGCCCTCAGGGTCCTGTGGAAATCAGACGCACATCAGCCAGCTTTGTCCCCAGATACTCTCAATCGGTGGCTTTGCAGCCGTATTGTCCATACACCAGGATGAAACTGGCTGAATTTGGGCGTGTCTGTTTGAGCAGAGTTTTTCTAATCCCGACCCCACAAACCCCAGGACATCATAACTAGTGTATGGATGCTGCATGAGCGAAGTCGCCCCTCAGGAGGGTCGTCTGTGAGCACAAGGACCCTACTACTGAGAAAGAAAAGAAAAGCTGGTCCTGCGAAGCAGACAGAGGAAGAGAAGATGGAGACCCTTGCCAATTTGACCTTTTCAGCCTGCTGGCCATGAAGGCTGGTGGGGGCATTGTGACCTGCTCCAATGGTTTCTTGAGGAGAAATCATTCAATAAGTATTTATTGACAATTGACTTTGTGCCAGACCCAGTGGGATTGATTTGAACTGTTTTCCTTCCCAGACCTCATGCCAAAGCAGCACTGGCCCCCAAAGCTCCTTGGTAAGGGTTGGATTGTGTGCCACTGAGAATGTGTTGCCAAGAAATGGGGTCATGTTTCCTGTCCAAGACCAGTTCAGTTCTAACCAATTATAACACAGGAATGTGGAGCAGAGATAAATAAGATACAGGAAGTCCAAGGAGACCCTGACCGCCCTGGCCGCCTGCTAGTGGACAACAGAGAAGTTCCAAGAAACACCTGGGCCTTCAAGCTTCTCACCAGCAGACCAGAAGTCAGGCTAATGGCATACACTTGTGCCAACCTGACCCCAGAACCCAACCACCAAGGAGGCTGAAGTCCAGCCCCTGTGGTTCCCCGCAACAAGGAAATTAACCCATCTGAATTAACATCCCACCCTCTGTGATAGATTCTTCCAGTCCTGCATGGTGACAGATGCCCAGAAAGTGGCTTGGCCATTGGGATAGCCATATTCCACTGTCTCTCAAAGCACGGTACCTCAGCTACATGTATCAAATCACCCACGGAGTGTTGAAGGTGCATGTAAAAAAAAAAAAAAAAAAAAAGGCAGCCCCACTCTAAACTAAAGAAATTAGAATCCCAAATGGGTAAGAGCCAAGTTTCTGATTTTTTAAAGTTACACTTTTAGGTGATTCTTAAACATACCAATTTGGGAATCATTGGCAAGGTGAAAAGAACACAGACTTTGAAGGCACACTGACTTAGGTTCAAACCCAGCCCTGCTACTTCTAGACTGGGTGACTTAAGCCAGTGACTTAACCTCTTCTTCATCTTTAAAATGGAGAAAGTAAATAGGGTTTGATGTAAGAATATATAAAGAAGGCTCAGTCCACTTTACGTGCTTACATGGTACATGCTCAATACGTCATCTGTATTACGGTCCCCATAGTTTGGTGGAATTTAGCCAAATGATCAAACCGACCGTTGGTCACTGGAACTGCTGAATCTTTCTGGAACCCTCTAGCCAAACCCCTGCTACATATTATAACAGTCAAAACTGGAAGGTCCTCATTATCCAGGATCATTGTCACCCTTCACTGGAACCTCTGAGGCAGGCTTTTCTGGGCCCTAAGGACCTAATAGAACTATTGAACCCATCAGAACTCTGGGAAGGCAAGGCAGGTAGATTGCTGGGGAGAAAGCTCCTGCTAACCCATCCAGTCCTCTTTAAATGCTCAAGTACAAGGACTTCTAAAGGGCCTGATCTCAGCAGCACACACACATCACAAAGAGCTGGCCTTGCCCACAGACCCACTGTACCAGGGCACCCACAATACAGCTGACAGGCACAGTGTGATAAGCAAGCTATTTTCTGAGTCTGCACAAGGAATGTTTAATATTCCAGAGCTCATACAAATGGAAGAGGCTGCAAAACAGTGTCGGAAAGTTCTGCCGAAGAGCATTATGCATTTCTCAAGGAAATTATTTTTAAAAGCTTTTGCACTGACAGTTTCTTCAAAGGGAGACAGTTGTTCCTTTCAAAAGTTCCTATGTTCTAACAGAGATAAGAGCTTAGGCCTGCTTATGGGGTGACTAAGTGCTCCTTTACTTTCTTATTTCTACCCTGGATTACTCCAAACCCTCAGCCTTTCGGAGAAATCAAGTCCCAAGCCTAGGCGTTAACAGGAGTTCTCCGGATTCCCCCTAGCTCTGAACCAAAAGAACAAGACTCCTTTGTTAAAGGGAGGTTTCTCCAGTTAGGTATTCCTGGAACTAATCGTCCTTATTTCATAGCTGGATCCCCCATCACAGTCCTGATTCATCCAGGAGGCTGCTATGGACTGAATGTTTGTGACCCCTCCACCCCATTCATACACTGAAACTTAATCCCCTCCCCGATGTGCTGGTATTTGGAGGTGGGGGTCATGAAGGTATAGAGCCCTTAGGAATGTGGTTAGTTCCTTTATACAAGAGGCCCCAGAAAGCTCCCTCACCCCCTCTACCACCTGAAGAAGACAGCCATTTATGAACCGGAAATAGGCTTCCCCAGACCCCAAATTTGCAGACATCTTGATCTTGGACGTCCCAGCCTCCAGAACTGTGAGAAATAAATTTCTGTTGCTTATAAGCCACCCAGTCTGTGGTGGGGTATGACAACAGCCCAAATTGAGATAGGTCCTATAAGAAGTCTACCCAGCTAGGATTTTAAAGACAAGACTTACCGAAATGTCTCAGGAATGGTTACACAAGGCACCTCATCTGTGTTTTTGATTTTTCTTTCTTAATTTGGATGGTACATATTATTCATCATTTTATCCTTTATAAATTTTTGTTTATCTAGAATATTTTATTAAAAATAATGTTTCCAGGGGTGCCTGGGTGGCACAATCAGTTAAGCGACCGACTCTTGGTTTTGGCTCAGGTCACGATCTCAGGGTCGTGAGATTGAGCCCCACATCAGGCTCCGTGCTCAGCGTGGAGTCTGCTTAAGACTCTCCCTCTCCCTCTGCCCCTCCCCAGCCCCCATCTCAAATAAATAAATAAATCTTAAAAAAATTAAAAAATAAAAGTAAAAAATGTTTCTAGATATGCAATGAATGTGCTCAGGAAAATGTCAGATCAATAGCCCTAATCAATCCTGGTACCATCCAGCCTTTGACATGTATTCCTGGTCCCTCTCCTTGGAGCATCCTGGCCCATGGTTGCTCTGAACCTTTACCAGACAGTAACAGCTGAGAGCAGAGACCTTAGAATGTCCAGCATACTGCATGGGGATGGACACCTGGTAAGTACAATTTGTTCATTAGATTGAGGCCTCTCCTCCTCTAAGAGCCTTTCCCTCTGAACCACAGCGTTTTCCTTTTCTCTTCTCCCCAGACAGATTCACCACAGGATGGCTGAGGTCATTCCAGCTGCATGTATGCTTTGATGACAGTGTGACGGAATCTCAAGTTTAATGATATGGATCTTATAAAGTATATGCATACATGCTTATATTTAATTAAGTCAGCTCAGCATGAGTTTAAAGCATAACTAGTTTTCCAAAGCTCATTCTGTTCTCATGCCCCTCCAGTTATCCCCCTGGTTCTTTCTAGCCTAGATGGAAGCATTTTTTTTCAAGGTCAGCCCACATCTATCTTCCATTTCAAAAAGTATTCAAACTCTGACCAGAGAAGTGTCCTGCTCACAGTACACTGCAGCCCCCGGCTCCCCACATCAGCTGGTATCCCCTACAATTCCTGAATTCCGCTGTCTCTCCTTTGCTCCCTCCCCTCTTCTCAGCCCATAGATTCTTGGAAAGTTCAGGTTCCCTCACAGTTTCATTCTCCAGAGGCACCATGCAGACTTCACTGCTCCTAGCCCTTCCCTCAACCAGAACCAGAGGCCACCATTAGGATTTCACCTCCAGGCTACTGTTCCTCCTAGTACTTTGCTTCATCCACCTGTGAGTGAAAAGGAGCTGGGCCAGGATTCTACAGGCAAGAGCCCCTCTTGGCCCTCAGAGATATGCCTGCAAGTAGAGCCATGATGTTCCCACTGGCCTCCTCAAAATGTGCAAGGACAGTGCTCTTTCCTCTGACTTGTGCTGGATTTAAAATGGGGGGGGGGGGGAAGAGCACAGTGATCTTGCTGAAATCTCATAACCTGTACACAGTGAGGGTCCTTGGGTCCACAGGTACCACCAGGGTAGCTGGGCAAGGAGTTTGAGTAACCACCCACCGTAACCAACCACTGTTCCTCTCTGACCCAAAGGCCTTGTTGCAGGATCTGGCTTACTCTTCAGAACAATTTCTTCCTTTACAGTAAACCTTTTCTAGGGGACACCTTTTTTCCTCTCTGCCCTCTTGCTTACCCAATGCCTCTACTTCTCCATACCCTCATTCTTCTCCCATACCAATCAGAAGGGTCTGTGTGTATCTTCAGCCCAAATGGTGGACAGAGTATGTTGTTGTGCTCAGCATTGCATTGTTTATCTAAAAGGCTACTCAGTGAATATAAACAGATACTTAGAACTAGGAAATGTCTCCTAATTCTGCACCCCACATATACTTGAGCCCAGCAGAGATATCCCATTATGCTAATATTGGCTCTATTAAGAGGTGATTGTACGTCACCTATAATTATCTCTCAAGTTCTAGGACTTCAACCAAAGTAGATGTGTCCTCCAACTCAAAAGTCATCTAAGTAAATAGCTTTTCTGTACAGTGTGGATTAAAATCAACTTCAGAAAATAATACCCTTAATCATCTCTCAGTTGACCCCAGATTGGGTAGTGTTCTTCAAGGACTAGGAATCAGAGCAAACAATTTTTCTGGAGATAAATTCACTGGTAGCTTTTCCCAGTTTTGAGCAGGAGTGCCTCACATCTAATCATTTTTCATCCCAAGGAGAGAAAGCGATCTTAGTAAGGGCTTAACTCAATAGCTTTGCACGCTCCTCCTCTGAGGTGCTCAGGAAGAGCCGGTGTACTTCTCAAGGCTAGATGCCCATTACTAATACTGACTCCAGGTGGGAACACGTCCACCTCTACAAGCAATAATCATCGTTTCCTTCCTTAAAAGCTGTGTCACTGTCACAATGATCCTTCACTAAGGGTCACCTGATCTTAAGAACCAGAGTCAAATTCTGACAGAAAAGTTTCAGCATCTGAACAGACAATAACTGTGTAATTGATAAACTCTTAAAATAATTAAAAGAAATTTCTGCCAAGGGCTTTTACAAGGAAGAAGGAAGAAACAACAGACTTATTTCTTCATTACTAAATTCATTTACTAACGGTAAATGGTGAATGTGATATTTACCACATTCAGTGAATATTCGCCACCTGAGTTTTCTCCTCAGGTTTTTCCAGGCCTAGCTCTGAGAGGCTCTTCTCTGCCCAAGCCCAGGCCTGCCCTTCTTCACTCCCCCCTCCCAATATCTAGGTCCCCATCACCTTTGGAAAGGGGGAGCACCCAACTAGCACAATACAGAAGTTATACCCTCAGATTGGAGCAAGCTGGGACCGACGCCAAAAGAGTCACAGAAAGTTTTTCCACGAGGCCTACTGCCTGCCTCCCAAACCACTGCCTTCCTGGTTTCTCCTGCCCTGTAGCCCCACAGGCCCCTCCCAGCCCCTGGTACCTTCACTTCTCTTTGGATTCAAGCTCTTTTTACAACTGTTTGTTTTTAATCTGAACATTAATGTTTGAGGTAAATGGAGCAGCATGAACAAAGTTATAGAAGCAAGAAGCTTTATCCACAAAGCTGGACGTATTTTAGAATCATTGTGTATGTAGGAAAGGGAGTGGCAAGAGAGGAGCAGGAACCAGACATTCCCAGCTGGTGTACTGCAATGGGATTATAATTGCAACCACAACCGTCCACCATCCACACTCCCTGTGCAGGACCAAGACACTTATTCTACTACGAGCCTCAGAGTGTTGGCTGCTGACGGATCACAGCTGAGTCCCTCTAGGAGACTGAATTCAATTTAGCAAGGTGTCAGGATACACAGTCAATATACAAAAATCAATGTATTCTATGTACTAGCAATGAGCAATAGAAAATTACAATTTAAAAATAATACCATATATAGTATCATACAAAAACAGAATATTTAAGAACAAAATTTAACGCAATGTGTGCAAGATCCATAGCTAAAGCCAATAAAGCATTGTTGAAAGAAACTAAGAAGAATTTAAGTGAAGAGATATGCCACCCCTAGGGGTTGGAAGACTCAGTATTCTCAAGATACAAATTATCCTCAAACTAATCTATAGATTTCATGTTATTCCAATCAGAATTCTAGCAGGTATTTTGTAGAAATTGACCACGCTGATTCTAAAATGCAGCAGACCACGAATATCAAAACAATCTTTTTAAAGGAAAAAAAATTTTTTTTTAAGATTTTATTTATTTATTTGACAGAGAGACACAGCAAGAGAGGGAATACAAGCCAGGAGGTGGGAGAGGGAGAGGCAGGCTTCCCACTGAGCAGGGAGCGTGATGTGGAGCTCGATCCCAGGACCCTGGGATCATGACCTGAGCCGAAGGCAGACGCTTAATGACTGAGCCACCCAGGCACCCCAAAAGGAAAAAATTTTTAAAGGTTGGAATGACTTGCATCACCTGCTACCAAGACTTACTATAAATCTACAGTACTCAAGACAGTGTGGTATTGGCAAAAGTCAGAGATACAGATCAATAGACGAGAATAGAGTCCAGAAATAGACCCACCCCTATATGATCACTTGATTTTCACAAAACACCAAGGAAAGTCAATGAAGGGAAATGATAGCCTTTCAACAGCTTGTGCTGAAACAATTGGATATCCATATAAATAAACAAAAATTGTAACCCTTACATCACACCATGCACAAGTTAATTCAAAATGTCTTACAGACCTACACATAAAAGGTAAAGCTTCTAGAAGAAAACATAAGAACAATTTTGTGACCTTGAGGGAAGCCAAGACTTCTTAGATAGGCCATGAAAAGCACAAGTCATAAAAGGAAAACAATAAATTGGGCTTTATCAAACTTGAACACCTTTATTTGCTGAAATTCAGACACCATTGATAAAATGCATATTTTCCCCCACAGACTGGGAGAAACTCATGCATATGGTAGAGGAATTGTATCCAGAAAATCTTTTGTTTAACTCTGTAATTCAATAGTAATAAGTCAAGCAAGTTTAAGACCAGCAAAAGTCACTTCACAAAATAGGATTTTGAATGACCGATGCACATATTAGAAGATGCTCCATAACACTGGTCATCCGGAAGTGCTAAGTAAAACCACATGAAATATCTCTGCACACCTACTAGAATGGCTAAAATTGAAAAGATTAACAATACCGAGCGTTTCCAACAATGTGGAGCAGCTAGAATTCTCAGGCTTTGCAAGTGGGAATATAAAATGAGACAACCACTTAGGAAAAGTTTGGCAGTTCTTTATAAATTTAAGTAGACAGATTATGTTGTGATCCAGCAATTCTATCCCAAGGTATATACTCAAGAAACATGAAAAATTTGTCCACACCAAGACTTTTACATACATGTCCATATAGCTTTATTCATAATATTCAAAATATGACTAGTAGTGGACAATAAGTAATTATAGTAATTAGTAATAGTGACAGCTGACTATTTCAAATCTGAGTTTATAATTTTCACTAAGAGATGCAATCAATATTTTCCCTTACAACTCTAATTCATAAGAAAACTTCCGCTCTCCCCCAATTTCTGGTTGGATAAAGAAACATTGAAGACAGGAACTGTGCCTTATTTAGTTTTGCATGCTTAGTACCTAGTGTATTGCCTGGCATTTAGCACAATTGCAGGCCCTTTAAAGGACATAATATTGTTTTAGGGGGGCCTGGGTGGCTCAGTCAATTAAGCATCCAACTCTTTTTTTTTTTAAGATTTTTATTTATTTGACAGAGAGAGACACAGAGAGAGAGAGGGAACACAAGCAGGGGGAGTGGGAGAGGGAGAAGCAGGCTTCCCGCTGAGCAGGGAGCCCGATGTGGGGCTCGATCCCAGGACCCTGGGACCAGGACATGAGCTGAAGGCAGACGCTTAACGCGACTGAGCCCCCCAGGCGCCCCAGCATCCAACTCTTGATGTTGGCTCAGGTCACCATCTCAGGGTTGTGAGATCAAGCCTCACATTGGGCTTGGATCCTGCTTAAGATTCTCTCTCTCCCGCTCCCTCTGTCCCCCCGAACCTACAAAAAAATTTAAAAATAAATAAATAGATAAAGGACATGATATTGCTTTAAATCACAACATTGCTACGATTTGTAACAGACATGTGCCTCCTCCATCCTTAGGTAGAGACTCCACTGGAAGTTCTCAGCAGCTACACCTTCCGTAGCGGTTGGCACCCCACTCTGCAGCAGCTCTGGAGAGGCCCTGGCTCGGCACGGTGAAGATAACATCTCCTTTTCTTGCTCGGCTAAGACTATGCAGTCATAACTGAAAAGAACACTAAGCACTATAACTCCTAAATCAGGGAGATTCTAATCACATCTCAAAGGAAACCAACACATCAGTTCTTTCCCCTGGTTTAAGGGAAATTTTACTGCCAGATGTGAGAGGCCCCTGAAAGAAGGAAAAAGACAGTGAACTAGGTTCCTAGGTCCCCCAGTCATATCATTAATGCCAAATGCGGAGGGATTCGGTAACTAGTTTAACTGGGGTATGATTTCAAGGTTAATTCCCAGCCACTATTGGATCAGTAGACAATATAAAATTAAAGTGGCAACAGGAATTATATTTCACGCTGAATTTACATTATTATTTTCAAGCTCAGCTAAACTGAAAAAAAATCAAAAGCACAACACTCCAAGCAGATTCCAGGAAAATAATACCCCAAAAAAAGAAAAGAAAACCCTAAGCCCCTTTACACATAAACACCAGGGCTGTTTCACCCCTTTGTTTCCAATCAAAAAGTGGTTTGGAATGTCAGCAGGTAAACACATTTAGTTGTTCCACTCACTGCAGCTAAGAGAGTCTTCATCTTGGAGGCCCTTGTAAAGGCAATAAAATGCCAAAGTTCAAAAAGTGTTTTAAGATAACATATATGTTCCAAAAACTCCTGGGAAGCTTAGGGGTCATTATTAAAATGGAAATATAAGATGGGCTATGGTTTTCCCAGGGCAATCATTACATTGTTTGTTCCTTTTGTTTCCTAGTTGCTTTCATCATAATTGCTGTTCCTTGCCTTTGAGGAGATGGTGGTGCTTGGTGAAAAACCCCAAAAGGCCCAGAAGTTCTTTCCTGCAGACTTTGCAAGTTCTAGCCATCAGTTTCTCAAATAATTGTATCTGTTGTAAAAGAAGACACAAACGATCTTAACTTTCCGGAGGTTGTCTGAAAAGTTTCAGGGACACTTAATTAATGAAAGATTTCTCTGCAAGGAAGATGTATGGGCTGGATTGTGATATATCAGACTGACCAGTTTGCTCCTCTTGGAGCTCCGCCCCTCACTGTGTGCCTTTGGCCAAATGACAGCATCATTGAGCCTCGATGTCTTTCTCCGTAAAAATATTGTTGTTAGGATTAAGTAATGATCTATGTAAAATAATCATCTGTAGCTGGCACATAATTAACCCTCAGTGAAGGTATCTATAAGAGGATGAGGAACATAAACTGGTCAAAGAGTAGAAAAATGGGAGGAAAAAGAGAGAGGGAGAGAAAATGGATAAAACTTAGAGAAGCCAGAAGCGGCTGAGAAGAAAGAGAAGCAGTATGGTGGGGCGGGGGGCGGAGGGGGGGGGCTGTCAAACAAGGCCACTTGGCCTTAAAGTTTTTGAAATCAGCTGAATATACATATCATCTGTGGCCAGCTCCTCAAGAGGGCACTGGGATGGGGCGCCTGGGTGGCACAGTCAGTTACGTATCCGACTCTTGGTTTCAGCTCAGGTCATGATCTCAGGGTCGTGAGATCAAACCCCATGTCAAACTCTGCACTCAGCACAGAGTCTGCTTAAGACTCTCTCTCCCTCCGTCCCTCCCCCACCCCCTACACTCTCTCTGCATGTTTCTCTCTCTTTAATAAAAAATAAATCTTAAAAAAAAAATAAAAGAGGGCACTGGCCCTGGTACCAGAACTTTACAAATCATCCTTTGCTTTGTGGGTGTTCAATAAATTGACAATGAGTGATGTAATCTTCACCCTTCCCTGACCTTATATTCCTTCAAAGATATTGGAGGATTGTTATTTAATGGACTAGTAGGGAAAAAACAGTAAATATTAAATCTGAAAAAGTATTAAATGTCCATTTAATCAAACAACAAAATGGCAGGTATTTATTTCATTTGCACAGATGTCCTACCAATTGGACAGTGCTCCTTAAGGGAAATTTTTGTCTCTGTGTCCCCAGTGTCCCCAGTACCTGGCACCTGGGAACTCTCAATACAGATTTCTTGAAATGAATAAGTCTGACATTCCATGAGGCTCAGTACTGAAAAGCAAGAGAGGATTAAGAATAGGTCTCCGTCCTCCAGGAATCAGAGAGAATTCTCCAGGAATTCCAGAGTTGGAAAGGTCAAGATCGATGCAGACTAGATCAGTCTGGAAAGACTTCACACTTCCGTGAAGTCTTCTCAGCATAGATTACCTACAGAAGAATCTTTGTCGGGGGAGAGGATACCTGAGAGTCTTAGTGGAAATTATAATTGCCTCCTAATACTGACTCTCAAGTGAGGCTCCTGAATGAAGCACATCGATGCTCAGGGGAGCTTGAAAATCACTGGCCTAAAAAGTCATAGGATGAGCCAAAGAAACCTTAAAGGCTTTCTTGTCCAACCAATTCATTTTCCAATGAGGATCTTAAGATCTAGAACAATGATATGATTTTCCAGGGTCACACAGCATATCTAGACCTTAGGACCCCTGACTTTGAGTTTTTGCAAATTCAAGCATTTGCTATTCCATGGAGACATTTTTGTCTGTTAAGGAAACTCCAGTGGTCAGCTGAGTATCGGCCACCCAGGCTCCTCCAAGTCATTGGAGGTGCCGCCGCCAATGACTTGGTAACTCCACATCCGAAAGATCTCCATATCTTTCCAGAACACTTTCTCTCCTTTGGCATTGGCCTCAGCACTTTGGTTCATCTACAGGAACAATGTTAATGATGTTGCCACGTTACTCATTTCAGCAGCCACAAATGAAACAGAGGAATGAGTATTACTCCTTTCTTTAAAAAAAAAATCCTAATGTTTTGTTTTGTTATCCCTCACACACCCAAATAAGAGCCCCCTGACACCCCACTTTCACCTGCTTGACTTCCTCTCCCAAAACTACTCTTGCCTTCTTATCCATGAGTCTTTGTTCTAGCTCTTTCCTTAGCCCACAGCACTCTTTCCTTGCTCCCACCCCATCCCTTTCTTCATCTACTCAACCATCAAGGTTTCAGCTAAAAGCTCCCTCTTATGAAAAGCTCTTCAGATTACTCAAAATCATAACAAATGGATCTTTTCTCTAAGGCCCCGGACATGCCATCTGCCTCTATTTCAAGTCTCAGTTCTCTCAACTCCAATGTTGTTCCAATCACCTTCTAAAAATTGCAAACCTCCAGAAAGCAGGGATAAGATGAATTCTTTTTTTACTGTTTCACTAAATGTCACAGAGGAGATGTTGGGTATATGTTTGTTAAATGAAGAGATACATGAAATTTCCTATTTAGATATTTCAAAATATTTAGTATGTCTGTGGAACTATGTAAATTACAGTATCTTAATAATTTCATTAGTGAATGAATGGTTCATGGTGTGACAACAGACTCCAACTCAAAAATAAGTTTACTATTATTCTAGGAAATAATACTGGTGAGCTTTTTTAGAAGTAAGAAAATAAATTTTCTAGAAAGGTTAACGAGGCCAACAGAGCAGCTGGGATTCAAGGTTCTCAAAGTGTCCATGATATATGTGGTGAAGAAGGATGCAGGAAGACAATGTTGTACACTGTACAGTTACAGATCCAGTGCATTAGGGAAAAAGAGAGGCAGGGAGATGGCCAGGGTAATTTTTGTTTCAGATTATATAGGTCAGCGCTTTGAAAATACTCTTATTCAATATTTTTTATCCCCATTTATTTCCAAATAAGGTTTAAGAAAGTGGAAATTAATATCACAAGGAAGGTGTGTAACAGAGCAATAATACTATTTTTTTTTCAAATCTGTGTCTTTGTGTATGAAGGACAAAGAAAAAATGCACAATGGGCACTTTCCATGGAAATAAATTTTGCAAAGACATGGGTATTAGAGGAAAAACAACAGCATCCAAAAATAATCCCAAACATCTATGATCCCTACAAATAACTAGCAGCAGTAGTTATGAAAATGTTCCATTATCAAGCTCAACACCCAAAGAACAAATAATCCAATCAAGAAATGGGCAGAAGACATGAACAGACATTTTTCCAAAGAAGACATCCAAATGGCCAACAGACACATGAAAAAGTGCTCAACATCGCTTGGCATCAGGGAAATCCAAATCAAAACCTCAATGAGATACCACCTCACACCAGTCAGAATGGCTAAAATTAACAAGTCAGGAAAGGACAGATGTTGGCGGGGATGCGGAGAAAGGGGAACCCTCCTACACTGTTGGTGGGAATGCAAGCTGGTGCAGCCACTCTGGAAAACAGTATGGAGGTTCCTCAAAAAGTTGAAAATAGAGCTACCATACAACCCAGAAATTGCACTATTGGGTATTTACCACAAAGATACAAAGGTAGGGATCCAAAGGGGTACGTGCACCCCGATGTTTATAGCAGCAATGTCCACAATAGTCAAACTATGGAAAGAGCCAAAATGTCCATCAACAGATGAATGGATAAAGAAGATTTGGTATATATATATAATGGAATATTATGCAGCCATCAAAAGGAATGAAATCTTGCCATTTGCAAAGACGTGGATAGAACTGAAGGGTATTATGCTGAGCGAAATAAGTCAATCAGAGAAAGACATGTATCATATGATCTCACTGATATGAGGAATTCTTAATCTCAGGAAACAAACTGAGGGTTGCTGGAGTGGTGGGGGGTGGGAGGGATGGGGTGGCTGGGTGATAGACATTGGGGAGGGTGTGTGGTATGGTGAGTGCTGTGCATTGTGTAAGACTGTTGAATCACAGACCTGTACCTCTGAAACAAATAATACATTATATGTTTAAAAAAGAAGAAGATAGTAGGAAGGGACAGATGAAGGGAGGGTAATTGGAGGGGGAGACGAACCATGAGAGACTATGGACTCTGAGAAACAAACTGAGGGCTCTAGAGGGGAGGGGGGTGATGGGATAGGGTAGCCTGGTGATGAGTATTAAAGAGGGCATATATTGAATGGAGCACTGGGTGTTATACACAAACAATGAATCATGGAACACTACATCAAAAACTAATGATGTAATGTATGGTGATTAACATAACATAATAAAAAAAACTAATGATGTAATGTATGGTGATTAACATAACATAATAAAAAAAACAGTGATATAAACTTGAAGAAAATGGGTGTTAGCAAAATAAAAAACAGTGAAGAAAAGCCAAAGACTTAAAAAAAAAAAATGTTCCATCAGAAGTGGAGTCATCAAAGTCTACAAAGTTGATGAGCACCTAGAGATTTGAGGAGAAGCTAAAGACAAATGTCCTCTCTGAAAAGCTTAGGAGATTACAAATCATTCGTTAACAAATATTAATTAAGCATTAAATGAATGTAAAGTACAAAAAGATATTTCCTTAAAGAGCTTATAGCCTAGAAGGGAAAAAAAGCATTCTCACACATACTATATTACTACTCAGCAGCAGGTGATGAAGCATAAACTATGTCTCAGAATTCCCCTAAACACTGAAGTTAGATACATAAAAGATGATCCCGGTCCCCAAAGCGCTTATAATCTAAGTAGGTAGACAAGCAATGTATACGAAGCCATTTGCGAACCATACAAAACATTTATAAGTGAGTATCTTAATCTGATAGGACAAGAAGTAAATGCTCCCTGAATTTTGAGAATGAAGATTTACTCATAGCCTAAGACAATCAGGAGATGCTTAGGGGAGCAGAGGAAACCCAGAAACTGTGTTAAGCCTTGAAAGATGACTTAGAGTCAGGATCCATGGAGAGATGAAGGGAGAGAGTTCCCAGTCAGACACACCATACACAGAGAAGACAACATGTGACTGACTTGAGGGTAAGAAATCTGTTCATGATTAAGTAAACAAGTTACATATCAAGACAGGGTGGGGAAGATTTTTTTTTTTTTTTACTGTCTGGAATTTTGCTACTGAACTATGTGTGTTTTAAGATGTATTTGTCAAGCACCTGTTGGCATGTGACACTATATCGACTCCACACAAAACCACTAATTGACTTAACCCTTAAGGCTAGATCCTGCCACCTCAGAAAACACCACCAACCAGGACACATGCTGAGCCTTTCTCCTCCCAGCCAGGGTTTCAAATCCTTTTAACTCTAGGAACCCAGGATTCCACGGACACAATGATCAAGGCAGAGCAGAGGAAAATGGAAATTGTAAACACTGGCAGAGTAGATGCTGAAATTATGAGCGGCCCCATCCCCAGAATGCTTAGAAGTGATTCAGTAAAGCATTTTCCCCCCAACATTTCTTAGTGATTCTACACAGCCTTGAAAATGAGGTCTTTCTGCCTCATTTTTCACAATTTCATGATACAGAGAAAAGAAACATTCAACTCTTTTGCAAACTGGAAAAGGAGTATGTTTACATTTCTTCCCATTCAACAACAACTTAGAGGTAGCTAATGAGATTTTCTTTCCTTCCCTGTGCTCCCAGAAGTCATCCATCCTCCACCAGGCAGAGTCTAGCCATGAAATTTTCTACCCAATTTGTTGTTTTTCAGACAGCTAGGAGAGGGATGAGAATGGTTTAGTAATGGGAGTTGCCATAAAACTTATAATTACAAAATTTGCTACAGTGAACACCATAATGGACTGTTTGCTTAAATCAAATATCTGTTGACTCTCTTTGAAGAGAAATGATGTATTCTAGATCCCGTTTTCCCCAAATATACATGGAGAGCATTTTTTCACAATCGTGGTTCTTCTATTTTTCTTGGGTACACCAGCCAGGCTGGTTATAACAGGTACCTCCACTTCACTCAGGAACCACATGCTGAGCATAGCCCAATATCTAAGCCTAGCACTGGCCAGTGACACGGTCAATTAATACCTTCTTGTAAGACCCTCAGGATAAGCAGACACCTTATCTAACAGGGAAGCCAAGGGCATGCCAATAAACAAACTGAGCTAGCCCTGTATGACCGTAACATAATCTAACCTTTCTCTGCCTTAGTTTTTGCATTTGTAAGGTCAAGGAGTTGAGTATCTGTATCTCCAAGTTCTGAATCCTCTAACATCTATGATTCTAAATCTAAATCTAAATTTAGATTCTAAATTCTAAATCAAAATGAGAATTAAAATTAAGCCCCAGCTCAAGTTCTTAGACAAAGCTAGCTCCACAAAGTTTATCCCCTAAAGAACCTGCACCAAAGTATTTAATGGAGAATTTCATGAAGGTTGTAGAGGGATTTCCTCTCAAAATCTCTCCTTTCTCCTCTCTCTCCCATATTCTGTATTCTAGGTAATGTCAAGAAATGTGCTTTGAAGCTTGAAGACACTTATGAAAAGAGTGAGAATCACTTTCCTTCTCCTTCCTATTGTTAGCCAACTGTCAACTGTCCCCACAGGACAAGAGGTGTTGAGAGGATTAATTAGCTAATCTTTGTGAATTGCTTTGCAGAGGAAGAACACTACCCACAGTGTTAAGGAGCATTAATACTCAACTAACTTCACACCAAAGAATAAAAGCCCCAGAATAAGAACACATTTCAAGATTTGGAATAACTGAGAGCTCTAGACAAAAGGGGACAGGAACCGGGTGATTCTATTTTGCTTAGTTTGGAAAATAAGGAAACCCAACCAAAAAAGATAGGACACTAATCAAAAAGATTCACAACAAAGACCTTAAACGTGCACATGCTCTGAAGGAGGAAATGGGAAAGGTAAGGAGTGAGGTACCTGAAGTCTACAGATTAGAAATTCCATCCTATGAAGGAAAGATAGCTGGGAGGTCAGCTCTCCCGTGGGGACGGTGTGGAAGAACCACTTTGTGTCCCATTCTCCAAAGCCTTCTGAAAATCCGTCTTTCAAAGAGCAATCTGCTCCTACAAACCAGCAATGCTGTAACCAGCAGCAAGAAAGGACATTTCTACAATAGAGTCATTACTCAAGCCTTAGAAGGAATTCCACACCACTGGAAAGAACCTAGCCCCATTAGAACCAAGAAACTCAGGCTGATCCCTTCTGCTGGAAGAGGACAACTTTTCTTCTCAACTAAAAGTTAATGCTTGGGCAAAGTGAAGTAGAGAACTGAGGCATTTATCCTACCAGTTCAGAACAAGAGCAATAATATACTGACTTTCTTCCTGGAGATTTAGGGGAAAGCCTGGGGCTAGCACTGTTCCTTGGGATGGGAGATATAGCAACCTTTTTTGCATCCCATGGATTGTCAAACACGCCTACCTCCTGAGCTAAGGTTCTGGTCAATGCTGCCATTAAACCTGTAGAGAGCAAGGTGTTGGTAGCACGCTCAGAATCACCCTTCAGAGCAGCCTCTGCTATTCCAGACCCTTGTTTTGCAAAATAGGCTGTAAATCTCTACTTCCTCAATGCATTTCATCTAGTATGTGTAGATGGTCCACAAGGAGTTCCTAAATAATTAGACACTCTGTGAATGGGTAATATGTCAATCAACTAAAGCTTTTCCACAATGAGACAAAAGAGTCTGTGCAGGCACACAAGATGAGTTGGACTATTAAATGACTGACTATTCCCTTTATAGGACACATATTGAAGGACTGTTGGTATTTGCGGCTGGAAGAAACAGAGCATAAACCCAAGTGCCCCCATGTTGACTTCTACCTTTAGAACCTTGGAGAAGTTATTTAAGCATCCTAAAACAAATGGTTCTCATCTACCAAGTGGAAATTATAATAATATTTACCTCATAGAGTTGTGATTAAATGGAATTAGGCATGAAAAGCACTTAGGCGAGTACCTGCACTCAATAAATGTTCATTTTTTATAGTATTTGGATTTTTAAAACTTATTGTTAATTCTATTTGTACTCAGGAAAAAAAAATATTATGAAAATTTAGTTCCAATCCCATGAGCACAACTGTTTTCATTTTTCCATGTTCCCTTCCAATTTTTATCCTTAAATATACATACTTTACACATTTATAATTACACTATGAATATGATTTTTATGTTTTATATTATAATTTAAATTATGCCATAAATACTTTCCATCGCATTTCAGTCTGTGTAATTACAGTACATAAGGCCTCCATGATGTGCATTAAACTGGCACACCAGAGTTAACAAGTTCCTCCATTGGGGAGTGGGGATTGTATGAGAAAGAGAACACTGAATTTGGACTAAAAGCATAGATTTCCCATTTCCTCCCTTTAAGCACATGCACGTTCAAGTGCTTTATTGTGGATCTTTTTGACAAGTGTCCTATCTTTGTTGGTTGAGTTTCCCTGCTTTCCAAACTAAGCAAAACTGTCCAAACTCTATCACTTGATTCGACTGTGCAAACTTAAGGAAACCATATCACTTCTCTAAGCCTGTTCCCTCATTTATAAAATAAGGAGGAAAAACAAAACCACCTCCCCTAGAAGGTCATTGTGAACATGAAATGAGATAATTTATGTGAAAAGAATCTGTGAGCTGTAAATTAAAATACCCCTGTATGTTAAAATATATATATATCCATGTATTTTATAACTTTTTCTTTTTAATGATTTACTTGGCACCATTTTCCAAAGAGGAATTACTGTGTCCATGAGTAGGTCCATTTTTGTGACTCATGATAGGTATGGTTAAATTGCTTAAATTGAAAACAAATGGATAAAAGTATGCTTCGTCCACTACTCCAGTACTCTCAACAACTATATCCCAAACACAGAGATAAGTGTGTATATGCAGAAAGTGCATGTATGCTTGTATGTGGATATATCCACATGTGTGTGGATATACATAATATATAATGGTTTGTTTTGAGGCATTGCCATGCCTGACACTAGAATTGGAGATGAAAACAGGAATGTAAATAAAACCTTTCTGTTTAATTCTTATTTTACCAGTACTATTAATATCCATTCAAAGTCATGGCATTAAGAAAAATATGGCAAAACCACATTTGCCATCCACAAAGCCTTTAAATGTGGAGGGAATACATATATACTTAGTCTGGAACATGTTCCTCACCCCATCTAAGTAACCCTGCCCTGGAGGGGATAGGTACCCACAAGAAAGAAGGGAAAGGAGAAATTTCCAAGGACAGGCTTTGGAGTGGGGTCCCTTAGGATGAAAATGAAGAAAAACGAGCAATGCCATTCAAGCATATCGGTAGCCAGTACTTCTGCTAAATGCACTTCTTTCTATACCTTTTCATCTTCTTTTTAATCCCCCCAACACACACACATACACACACACACACACTATCTCTCTCTCTCTCTTAGTAAAAGCCCTTTAGGAAATGATCAGTGTCCTCTTGGGTACGGGAGCTAAGGCAAAGGGGGCCATGACCTTCCTCTAGGCGGCAAGGTCAGTGGGGTCAGTGTACCCCTAGTGGTCAGGTATGTAATGGTGGCTGCAAGATGATGGCACATTTGTCCCCAGGAACACCAGCCCAGGACCAGGTGCATATCCTGAAGGACAAACATCTGAGGTTGAGTCCCCTTTGTGTTGAGGAGCAGTAACAGACAGCACACACATCCACAGCAAGACTGATCTCATAGAACCTTGTTTAAATCACTGTATCACATACAAACACTGAATCACAAGTGCAGAGCACCAACACCAAACTACATGACCTCAGGCCTACAGAACAATCTTTTCAATCTGGGCCTCACTTCTTTACCTACTTACACCTGATTTTACTCACTTTGTGGAGCTTAGCAGTAGCTTAGGATGTCCTCCTAACGAAGACGAAGGTCCATGCATCAGACAAGAAGCACTTTGAATCTCAGCTCTATTTGAGAAACTTCGGGCCAGTTCCTTCACTCTCCTGACCCTTGATTTCCACATTTATAAAAAGGAACTAATTAAAACCTCCCTCATCAGATGCTCAAAGTCCCCTTAAACAATCAGAGTTGTGTTACTAAACACATTTTCTAAAACCCACACTTAGAGCCCAAGAATGCTGTGCCTGTTTTATATTACCACTTAAAAGATCTGCATGCTCATCCATGAATTTGGGCTTTCATTGTTCTTTCCATAAAGTCTCTAATTCAATTTAGTAGCATTGTGGACACAAGGATTCAAGCTCTGGTCTCAATTACAGAAATACAACTCTCAAATGGAGAGCGGCAATCTCCTGAAACCTGCTTGGGCTCCCAGATGCAACAGCCCAGAACATCATCCCACCATGTTTACAACAAAAAACAGAGAGTCTATGAAGAAATTTCTCTAAATTGATATTCTTCCAGAGAATGGCTGCAGGAAAATCACAAGAAGAGTTTTTATGACCAATTTCATACCCCATCCTGCAGATGGTTTCAGTTCAGTGGAGAGTTATCAAAATCCTTATTGCCCTACCTCTTTTCTCTTAATTCCAGACAAAAATGAGTACAAAAGAAACTCTACAAATAAATATCAAGTTAAATCTCTGAGATCAACAGTCCATCTTCACAGGTTAATGTCCTTAAACCATGTGCATGTCATAGAAAACTCTCTGTTCCCCTCTTGGTTCCTCTCATATCATTAAAGCATGTACAAATGTCTCAGTCACATTGTGTGACTCAAAATTGTGGGTATAAGGAAAAATTCTGGTCAGTGAGATATGAGGGAAGGCTTTGGGAAGACATTTGCATTTCCTGAAAGAGTTGATGGTAACTCTTCCTGTTTCCCTCTCTCCTCTCCCCTTCTCTCTTCTCCCTTCTTCCTTCCTTGAATATAGACATGTTGCCTGGAGCTGCAGCAGCCCTCCTGCAACCATGAGGAGTAGCAAGGAAAACTGAAGAGACTCAGCCCTAACATGACAGGGCCACTGCACTAAAGCTGGCAACAAATACCTTTCAACTTTTTGTCATGTAAAAAATAAATAAATCTTCATTTTCTTAAGTCCTTGTATTTGAGTATTCAACTGAATGAAATCCAAACCAATACACCCAATAACTTTCCTCTCAGTCAAGATGCTTTCAGAGCAGATGTTCTCCTTTACAGCTCCATGGGACTGGCTTCCACTCTTACACAGGCTCCTAATTTCACCAGTCCTCAGAGTATGACAGTGGTCACCTCTCAGGCTCTACAAACATGTGACATAAAGAACTGTAAACTCACCAGTCAGTAACCTAGGTCTGTTCAAGTTAGATTAGAAAAAAAGGCAGTCAAAACAGTATCAGAGCCTATAAAATACAGCATTCTTTAGATTAAAACATGTATCATCAACTTTCGACAGAAAGGCAAAGAAGAGAGAATGACAAAGAGTTACAAAAATATCTATCAACCTTCTCTCTCTCTTTTTTTAAATATTTTATTTATTTATTTGACAGAGATAGAGAGACAGCACAAGTAGGCAGAGTAGCAGGCAGAGGGAGAGGGAGAAGCAGGCTTCCCACTGAGCAGGGAGCCTGATGTGGGGCTTGATCCCAGGACCCTGGGATGATGACCTGAGTCGAAGGCAGACACTTAACCCACTGAGCCACCCAGGTGCCCTGACCTTCTCTTTATCTTCATAATTAACAGGTACCATAGCTGAATACAATCATTGTTCTTTACAAAGTCGATGGGAGAGGTTTGACAGAGAAGGCATTTAAGATATACCTTCATAACTGCTTTTGTTTTTTTATTTACCAATGTGTGCCACTGGGACCACCAGCACTTCTTCTACTTCTTCTCTCTGCCTTTTCTCCCTCTCTTCTTCCTTCCCTAATCTGGGATATAAAGCAAAACCTACCCTCTCAAACATTCCAGCTCCTTTAGGATATTCATTGATCTTTACCCATCATCAATTCTTATAACTGCCTCCAATCTCTCTTAACAGACACTGTAATGACATATAACAAGCCGACCCCCTTGCTGCATGACAGGTCTTCATAGAACCTTTTAAAGATGTTACTAAAAGTTCTATTTCTATTCAGTTCTATAGTTTGTCAATATACAGCTTCATTATAGCCCTAGGAATGCAAATGTAGCACAGTCAAGGGACCATAGGAGTACTTTGTGCAAGTTCACACCCAGGTACACTTTTATCCAGGGTATGTCACTTATATAAAAATCCAGGCTTGATTTGTCTGAAATAAAGGAACAAATTTTTTTCTACAGATAAGTCTATTCTTACTTTATTTACCAATTAAAAACTGTTAAGAATACATAAGTCTGGGAGCACCTGTGTGGCTCAATGGGTTAAGCATCTACCTTCAGCTCAGGTCATGATCGTGGGGTCCTGGGATCGAGCCCCATGTCAGGTTTCCTGCTCAGTGGAGAGCCTGCTTCTCCCTCCTCCTCTGCAGCTCCCCCTGCTTGTGCTCTCTCTATTGCTTGCTCTCTCTCTCTCTCTCAAATAAATAAATAAAAACTTAAAAAAAAAAAGAATATATGATCTGTAGTTGTGATAAAATTCCATGGAACTACACACACACACACACACACACACACACACACACAGTGAATGTAAAAACTGGTGAAAAATAAGGTGTGTAGAGTATACAAATGTCAATTTTCTGGTTTTAATAGTGATACTATAATTATGTGGGATGTTACCATTGGGAAAATCTAGATGAAAAAGTACATGGAACCTCTCTGTACTCTTCTTACAATTTCTGTAAGTCTATATTTCAAAGTTAAGGTGTTTTTCTTTAAATTATTCCATAGTCCAGAGAGAAACTTAGACTCTCTTGGTATTCCTAGCACACCATTAATTCACACTGGGCTCTATCTTTGTTGTTATGTTACTTCCATGAATATCTAGCATCGCAGGTCTTCCCATTTGTCCTCATATACTTGAACTTTTGGAAAAATACAAATCATTGATCTATCTCTTTTAAATTGTCTCACTGGTTTTTTTTGTTTTGTTTTTTGGGTTTTTTTAAAGATTTTATTTATTTATTTGACAGAGAGAGACACAGCGAGAGAGGGAACACAAGCAGGGGGAATGGGAGAGGGAGAAGCAGGCTTCCTTCTGAGCAGGGAGCCCGATGCAGGGCTCGATCCCAGGACTCTGGGATCATGACCCAAGCTGAAGGCAGCCGCTTAACGACTGAGCCACCCAGGTGCCCCTGTCTCATTGGTTTTAAATTCATTGTTCTGGGCTGTGAAGATCTTGAATCTTGGTTCTGTTATCCAGGAAACTATCTCGACCTTTCTTCTGTCTGAAAATATGAGAATTATGTCTTGTCTTCATCAATGCCAGAGGAATCCAGGTTGACATGGACTCATTAATCAGCATTCTTCATGTACGGTCACTGAGTCAACTATAAAGGTACTTTGATGTATACATCACTCAACTTTTATTTCTTCATTTTGTCCACAAAGATATGGCAAACTTTATAAAACATGTGGATGAAATCCTTATAAGAGAGTTTTGTGGCATTTCCCAAATCAGCCAATCTAGAAACTCCATTTAGATTTTTAAAACCATGAGCTCAGAAGCCATAAAATAAAAGAACAATAAATTTGACTACTTTTTTTTTTTTAAATCAATGTGACAAAACAAAAAGCCATAAGCAAAGTCAGAGGAAAATCACAAACTGGAAAAACATTTGCAACATATGATGAACAAAGGACAATTTAATTTCTAAGTATCATTCAAATTAATAATAAAAAGTTAAGCAACATATTAAAAATGGACAAAGGATTTAAGGGGGGCTCATTAAAAAATATGAATGGTGAATAAACTTTTGAAATAATACTTAAGCTTCTTAATGAACAAATGCAAATCAAAACATAAGAATATGATGGATTTTCCTCAACTAGATTGGCAATTTTTTTTAAATGCTAAAACCTAGTAGTGTCGATGTGGAAAAACAAGGATTCTCATGTTCTGTGCATATGTGACTATAGAACAAAAGAACCATATTGGAGAGTACTTGGCAATATTAAGATGCATGTACATTTTTACTGAGAACTTTACCTATAGGAATTTATCTTATGGATATACTTGGAAATATATACAAAATATGTGTACAACATTGTTTATTGCATCATTGCTTGCAATAGCAAAACAAACATAAATAATATCCATGTTTTAAAATACCTATAGAACAGTAAAAGATATGGGGCGCCTAGGTGGCTCAGACAGTCGAGCATCCAACTCTTGATTTCAGCTCAGGTCATGATCTCAGGGTCCTGCAATTGAGCCAGAGTTGGGCTCCATGCTCAGTGGGGAGTCTGCTTTCTCTCCCTCTCCCCATTCCCTCTGCCCCTCCCCCCATTTGTGCTCTCTCTCTCTCTCTCAAATAAATAAATCTTAAAAAAAAAAAAAGAACAGTAAAAGATACGAAGGAAACCTATTCAACCATTAAAAATAATGAAGTAATTTTATGGGTGTGAACATGGAAAGGTCTCTAAAATACACAATTTATTTTTAAAGGCAAAGTGTAGAACAGTGTACTTGAAGAGAGAAAAAACAATCCTTTTACCTGTAAATTTTCTTTTCCAGAAGAATACAGGGAACTTTAAGAAAGCTCTGATGGGCAAGAGAAGGGAGCTCAGTTATCTTGCAGTGGGATTATAGGCCATCTTTGTTTTCTTCTTTGTATTTTTCTATATTTAAACATAAGGAATTATTCTTTAATGGCAGAAATAAAACAGCCCAGAGTCTATTTGGTGTATTTGGGTGTTAGTGGATCTCTTTTGGCTCTTGATACTCAAATGTTTTCTTTTTTAAGTGTTCATTGCCCAGCTACCTAATGAAGCATTCTAGATTTTTGCCAGAGATCAACACCAAGTTAACCAAAGTATAGTTTTCAGGATCCATCTAATTTTGATTTTTAAAAAACCAGGAAGACCTTTTTTTTTTTGCCAAACAAGTGTCCATGATTTCTTAGAGTACCATCAGCAGTTTTCTAAAGTCAGTAATAAGCTTCAATTTCAATATGCTGGAAGAATGATTCTAAAACTTTTGGGGTCTCAAATCCTTTTCAGAATCTGATGAAAGCTGATGACTATCTTCCTCCCTTCAAAACATAAGCATTGACAAAAATATTTGTGTCTTACACGAGAGGGTTCACTGACCCACTGAAGTCCACCCATGGAGTCCAGATTATGAATTCCCACACATTAGAATCACCTGGAAGACTTGTTAAAACACAGATTGCAGGGCCCTGGACCCAGCATGCCAGATTCAGTAGGTCTAGGGTGGACCCAAGAATTTCCAAGTCTAAGAAATTGCCAGGGAATTCTGACGCTGCTGGTCTGGGAACCACATTTTGGGAACCAGTACTTGAGGATATAATCCATCTGGCCCTGGAGATGTGAATATATTTGAAAATATGAGGGTATTTTCTTACTACTTTCTCTCTTCACTTGGCTTTCACTTCTCTTTAATCATATTTGTCCCTTCCTTTACAATTGGACCACTCTTTGCCATGATAAGGCAACATGGATGTTATGATGTTACCCGGTCTAACACCTGGCCATCCTCAATTCTTCAGGCTCCACAAAATACCTCATAAACTATTCTTATTCTCAGCATTTTTCACAAGCTCCAGTTTATTTTCCTCATTACCGTTCTTGACATTTAACTCACACGCATCCTTTTGTATTTATCTTTGCTGTGTATTTACCTCCATATTGTATATGTTTTGGAGTGAGGAGGATGTATTTCCATCAGAACTCACTAGAGAACTCCCCACATAGCCTATTTTTATCCTTACTGGGATAGGTTTTTTAACTTGAACTGCTGCCCTTTTAGAGTCTCAAGGCCTTGGGCTTATTTTTGGCTTTCCTTTTGGACCCTCCTTTTCAAAAAGCTGGAGTATGTGCACACCTTGGCAGTTGCAGGCTTCACAATGATGTTTTTCCCCAAAATTTCCCACAGTCTCACTAATGAAACTCCCGCTCTTTGGTGAAAAATTCAGTCAGTCCAGCAGTTCCTTCATTGCCTTCTTTCTCTTCTCAGAGATGACACTGTCCTTAGTGAGGACCAGTCAAGAACTGGTTATGGCAAATTAGGGGGAAAGGTCTGATGAACATGAATTCCTCATCATGCCCCCGTGTCCCCAGATGGTTTTACAATCTGCTTTAGGAAAGCATCACCATATCCTCTGGTGCCCACTTATGTGGGCCCTCTATAAAATGCTCCGAAGAATGCCTCAGAGCAAGGCCAGGCTCTCCTACATTTAAGAAGAGAGGAAGTTGGAAGGAAAAGTGTCAGTCAACTGGAGAGTATGTGGACCCAGCACCTAAAACATCCACAGAGTGGTCCTGAGCCTGAGAGGTCGGTCAGTCTACCTACATAACCACGGGCTCTTTCTTCATCCCGGTGTGCAGAGTTTCCAATTGCTACAGTAACAAGTGACCACAAACAGGGGCTTCCAACAACACAAATTAATTATCTTATAATTTTAGAGGTCAGACATTTAGATCAAAGTGTCAGCAGGGCTGCATTCCTTCTGGAGGCTTCAGGAGGAATTCATTTCCTTACCTTCCCTAGCTTCTAGAGGCCTCCCACATTTGCAGGCTCAGGGCCCCTTCCTGAGATTACTCTGACCCTGCTTCCATCATCACATGTCCTACTCTGCCTCTGAGCCCCGCTTCCCTCCTCTAAGATGAAATGGGGCACATTCAGGATGGTATGGCTATAGACCTCCTCTAAGGACCTTTATGATTACACTGGGCCCACATGGAAAAATCCAAGCTCATCTTCCTAAAGATCCTTAATTACATCCACAAAATCTCTCTTGCCATCTAAATTAACATATTCACAGGGCCAGGGACTAGGACATGGACACCTTTGAAGGACCATTATTCAGCCTACCACAAGGCCCCAAAGCAAAATGCAGATGTGAACTCAAATGTAATGAATTTTGGTTTCCCCAGTTTTTAAGTCATCGCAAGAATGTTGCCTGAGAGGTCTAAATTCTGCATATTATTATTATTATTATTGGCCGTTTTTATGAAAAGAGAAAAGTCATCCATATCAGAGGGGAGAAATATAAGAGCTAATATCTGCTCCCTCCACAAAAAAGAAACAAATGACTTAAATTTCACGCCCCCCCCCCATCACCACCACCCTAACCTTCTGTTGATGAGCAATCTCTGTTTAATTTAAATTGAGAGCTCATTGGGGAAACAAAAGTGGGGGGAGGGGAAAGATAATTCTGTTCTCCAACAACACTTGCTTCTCTCAATGGTGCACAGTTAAAAATAATAATGATGATAGTAATTATTCCTGCCTACCAAGTTCAGTACAGGTCACACCATCATCCAGAATGAAATAATAAGCAGACACACAACCCCGTACTGGAATATGCAATCATCAGAAAGCCGCTTGGAGCCAGAAGAATAAAATAGAATGTGATCTCCTGTTGGGCTGTTCAAGGCTGCGGAGCCCTAACAGTCCCAGCAACAACAGCTGCTGTTGGCCATGGCTGGGAAGGGGGGTGAAGAGGGGCGGCTCTTAGGTCCCCACCCTGTGCACCTCACAGTGGGCACCATGAATAGGTGTTAAGTGCTTATGTCACAGGAGCACCCAGGGAATCCCCATCTCCCCAAACAGGTTGAACAACGCTGCCAAGTGATGGTGAAAAGCTCTGCCCACCTTCCCCAGGACAACCACTAGCTTCCAAGCAGCGGGATTTAATTCAACGGCTCCCACGATGGCTTTGGAAAGTGATTCCTCTAAGAATGGACCATTGTTGGCAGCACATGAGGTGGCCTTGACTTTGCATGCCAGCTCCCATTACAATGTGGAAAAAAAAGCATGTATTCAGAACAGCAGAGGGGTCAGTAACATGAAACTGAATGGCCTATGCCAAGAATAATAGCGAGGTCAGAGCTAGCACAGTGAGCTTCCTGCTGGTGGGGGGGGGGGGGGCGGTGAAGCATCTAAAAAAGGTCTCTTCAACACAGTTCAGAGGCAGCAGCCCTGCTAAGGATAGTCCTATCCTTACTTCCTTGGTATTCCCACAGCAGAAGAGAAAGAGCCCTCCAGGAAAGCAAGATGGCACAGCGGTCAAGCAGATGTGCTCTGCAGCCAGATGGCCAGAGTTCAATCCCTGCTCTTGGTGTCTAAACTTGATGGTGAGACTTCACATCTGTCTCAATAGTTAGAAATCCCGAATCCACCCTTTAGTGTAAGGTTGGCTGCCATCTTAAAAGCCTTGTGAAGTTTGGCAGAGTATCTGATCTGTCTATAAGTTGGTCATGATGTTGTGAGTTCTATGTGAGATCATGTGCACAGCATACTTGGTAACATAATGTGGTAAGTCCTCAATAGGCGATAGACATCTTTTATCTCTATTATGGTTCTTATCACCTCATCTTCTAATTTTATGCCATGTTTCTACTTTGCCCACTAAGTGTTCTTTTTAAATAAAATGTGAGTTCCTCCAGTTTCATTTTATTAATGGCTACATCCCCCAGTACCTAGTACAGTAGAAGGCACGGAACTGGCAGGAAACAGATAATGTGGTGAATTAATGAGTGGTCAAAGTAACTGGGAATGATTAGCCTGAAAAAGAGAAAACAGGCTGAAAAGAAGGATCTATTTCACAAAGCAAAAAGGAAGGGCTCTTATTTGGAAGACGAGAGCTAGCTAATTCTGGGATGTCCAGAGAGAAAACCAAGATTGGAGATGGAAAGTTACAAGGAAATTAAAGTGGGATTCATATAAGGAAGAATTTTCTTAGAATTGAACAGGTGGATAGAGGAAGGGGCAGCTGCCCTAGGAGGAGGAATGGGGCTCTGCTTTGAATACCACTCATCAGGGCTGGGAGTCCTGCTTCCTGAGGTTGGGTGGGTGAAATAGATGCCATCCAAAGCTGAGATTTAATGAGTCTATAATAGAGGAGTAGCAGCAAGGGGACATCTGTGTTCACTGTTGAGGAGTGTAAAGAAAAAGAACATGCGCTCTACCTTTTCCCTCCTAAATTCCAAACTGATTCCAAAATAACACGCACACACACAGAGAGAGAGAGAGAGAGAGAGAGAGAGAAGAGAAGAGAAGAGCTCTTTGAGGTTTCCTCTCTATTTCACTGCGAAGATTAAAAAAAAAAAAAAAAAAAAGATGTTCCCATGTGGGAAAGCAGCAATAAAGTCAGAGATGGGCCAGCATGGGGGAGAAAAGCATGGATGTGCCAAAGCCTTAGAAAGAAATACTCTCCACGGAGACGAGGCCTTAGGAAAGCATCGCCCTCTATATCTGCCAAGGCCGGCCTCCCCTGTCTGCCAAGGCAGTGCGACTCCCACCAGCTGGGGCTGCCCCACAAGCCAGAGAAAGCCAGCCACAAAGGAAGGACATTTGCCTAGACAGATAAGGGATAGCCCGAGGAATTCTGGCCACCCTCATCTGGACACTAGCCTTGCTGGCTCCAGGGTCCGTGCTCGGTGTGGCCAGCTTGCAGGGCTGCACTCCCAGCCCAGGAGCCACCAACAGGGACTTCAGAGGCCAACCTCCCGCGGGAGTTTCCACTGGCTGTTTGCACGCCCCTGTTTTCACACGCCGGCTCTGAACTCTCCGACCTCAGAGCAGGCAGCTTTCTAGGCTGCCCATGGGTGCTAATTATAGCCAGGCCCCTGTCCCAGCACTTCCTTTCTCACGGGCCAAGAGCGGAGCCGGGCTGTGTTGTCACACCTGTGCTGGTTACAGCGGTTTCCTATGACTCGTGGTGCCCTTGGCTGTTAGTTAAAGGGCAAAGCCACAGGTGTGGCTGGGCTGCCTCTGACACAAGTTCTCCCCTCTTCCTCCCTGCCTCCTCTTTCTTCCTTTCTGCTATCGTTCCTGGCCCCCACACTCTTTGACCTCCTCCTCCTTTCCACTCTGCCCTTCTCTAGAAGTTTCTATCTCCCTTCCCTTTGCCTCAGGCCTAGAGGCATCAGAACTCCTGTGATAGTTCGACATTTTGACCTCTACCTGCAGGATCACATTTTTGTTTCAAGAAAATGCTTATGCACCTGGTCAGTGCACCTCCATACCGTGTGTGTGGTGGTCTGCCCGAAATTCTATGGTCCAGAGATTTCACTTTCCTCAGTCATTTTTACTCTCACGTCCAGCATCTCTCAAAACGGATGTCACTCGTGTTCTCCATCCTTCCAGAAGAGTCTCTCAAAATATGACAGGACATCTGTGGGCTGGAGCCCTCACTCTCACCTTCTCAGGCACTTTGCTGCAGCCTCCTCTCCCTCATGGGTCATCAACCTCTCCCTCTTCTTGATTCTTCCTATCAACCCACAAACATGCTCTAGGGTTTCCCCCTTCAAGGAAGCAAAGTGTCCTGTACCTCACATCCGCCTCGATCTATCAGCCCATGCCGCTGCCACACTTCACAGAAAATGTCTTGAGAGAGCAGTCTCCAAGGTCTCCATTCCCTCTCCTCCCGTGAGCCCATCCACCTATTACCTTGGTATTTTCAGCCCTCCCCTTGGTTGCAACTGCCTTTGCCAAATCACGGATGAGCTCCAAGATGCCAGTTTCAATGTCCCTTCTCTGTCTTCATCTTGCTCGGTCCTCTCAACAGCTGTTGATATGGATGGACATTCCTCTTCCCAGAAACTTGTCCCGTAAATTCTACGAGGCCACATGCTGGGCCGTTTCTGTACTCAAGCTCTAAACGAAGGAGCGTCTCACAGCTCATTCCCAAGGCTTCTCTTCTGTCCCTTTTAAAAGGATCTCATCTTGCATGGAGCACTGGGTGTTATACGCAAACAATGAATCATGGAACACTACATCAAAAACTAATGATGTACTGTATGGTGACTAACATAACATAACAAAAAATAAACTAATTAATTAATTAATTAAAGGATCTCATCTATTCCCGTGGCTTTAAGTACCTTCTATGCCACCTTTTCAATAGATACAGCTCCAATCTCTCTACTGCGCCCCACGTCAATATCCAATAGGCACCTGCAAAGTATCCTAGCTAAATTGAGATTGTCAAAATTCCTTCCCAAATCTCTTCAGAAGTGTCTACTGTCTCAGGAAACCGCAGCTCCACTCAGCCAGTTACTTGAGGCATAAACTTAACCCCCCCTTTTTTTTTCACTCCCCCGCCCAGTATCTAACCCATCATCAAGTCTTTTTTGCTCAGCCTCCAAAATACAGTCCAGATCTCCTCACCACCCCCATGGCCTCCCCTCTAGACTAAGACATCTTCCTCTCCATAAAGACAAGTACAATACACATTCCCTGGCAATACACATTCTCTGTGCTTCCTTATTGCATCTTGCCCGCCTTTAAGTCATTCTTCACACACAAAAAGGAGGAATCCTTGTAACACATTTGTCTGAGCATGTTCCTCCTGTTTTACAGCCTTCCGGTGGCTTCCCCATTGTTCCTAGAACAGAACCCAACACATAGTAAGAGCTCAGTCAATAGTTGTGGAATGAGTGAATAAATGAATACTCAGCCAGGTTCACATGACCAAAGCACAAGAATGGATGACTTTAAGTTGCCAAAGAGAGCTGCTTTTGTTGTTCAGGTTTGATGATTATTTGATGGATAAATAACACCGACCATTTATTAAATGTATCCAGTACTAAGCTGCAGAGTTGGGTTTATCCTTCTCCCTTATTTATAGGACAACACAGCCAGTGAGAGCCAGAGTTGGGATTGAAGCAGAGAACTGCCAGATTCCATCTCACATTCTCTCCATTCAGTTCAGTCACTCATTCCACAAGTGTTTATGGAGAACCAATTATACCAGGCACTCCGCAAGGCACTGGGGAATGAGAGAGATGGGGTTCTTATCTTCAGGCAGGTTATATTCGGAGGACCATCCTCTCCCCAATAGGAAATTAATAAATGAATGAACAAAAGAACTAAGTCAACATTTTTAAATGGCCTACTATGTGTCAAGTGCCATGGAAGGCATCAGATATAACAGTTATACTAGGGAGTCCCTAGCCTAAGAGGCTCTACTAACCAACCGCATAACAAGCTCCCCTTGACCTACCCGTTTCTGACTAACCATATGATCTGCTCCGCCACATCGTCCATCACACCTTCAAATTATTCCTAATGCCAATATTGTTCAATCATTACGTTGTTCACATACAGTGTCTAGACATCGAAATAGATGTCATCTCTGCCCAAGTTGGCATTAGGTACCTTGGCTCATAAACAGAGCTTGTCTTAAACCTTAAAGTGGTCGGAGCAACCAGAATGTGCTTATATTTCCAGGTGAGGCTTCAAGGGATGACATTTGATCTGGTCCTTCATGAATGGATTGGATTCAAACACAGGGGTGCAGTAACATTATTCCAGGTGACAGGAAGTGTGAACCATGACCTTTTTTGACAAATGAGGAGGAAAAATGGGGGAAAGGTTATAAGGAGTATATAAGATGTTGGACCAAAGGCACTTTCTGAACTATAAATCTCTGTATCAATCTGATGGATTACTGTCATTGCCTAAACTACACTCTAAAAATCACCCCTCTGCATTAAGGTTTTATTTCTTCAATGACCCACATCCCCCTACCCCCAAATCAATTATATCAGGAAGAAGAGTGTTTAAACTGCTGGTTCCCAACTTCATGTTCCCTGAAGGAGTTACCTGTTTTGTTTTGTTTTGTTTTTAATTGAAGAAAAATGCATGTAACATAAAATTGACTGTTTTAAAGTGGACAATTCAGTAGCACTTAGTACATTCACAATGTTCTGCAACTACAACCTTTATCTAATTCCAAAATATTTGTATCATTTCAAAATAAAACTCCATGCACATTAAGCAGATACTCTCCATTTACCACTCCTCCAGTCCTTGATATCCACCAATCTAGTTGCTGTCTCCACAGATTTACCTACACTGGACATTTCATATAAATGGAATCATACAATATGTGACCTTCTGGATCTGGTTTCTTTCCCTTAGCATATTGTTTTCAAGGTTCATCTATGTTGTAGCGTCTATCAGTACTTCACTCCTTTTTATGGCTGAATAACATTTCATTGTATGGCTATACCAAATTTGTTTAACCATGCATCATTCATTGATAAACATTTGGGTTGTTCTACCTTTTAACCATTGTTAATGGTGCCATATAAACATTTATGTACAAGTATCTGTTTGAACCCCTGTTTTCAACTCTTTGGGGTATATTCCTAAGAGTGGGATTGCTGAGCCATAAGGTAACTCTATGTTTAATTTTGGGGGGACCTGAAGGCATCCTTATCCTCTAGTAAGGGGAATATGGGGCGCAGGATCAGGTTGCTGTGATGAATGAGGGAAAGCCATAAGCCACAGAGCTCTAGAAAGAATGGAAGATGGTGCTGCCCTGAGTGGATTCCCAAGGTGTAGAAAAAAGGAGGGAAGTATCCTGAAGGTCCCTCAGGAGAAAGAACCAAAGCAAAGTGTGCATGCAAAGCATATGGGAGAGGTTCAACAAGAACACAGATGTATGGAAGCCTGATGGGTAGGAAACAGGGAGCAAGATACACCCTAGCTTTCCAAAGACCTTTCCTAGAGCTGTGGTGAGCTTTCAAGTTGGGGACTCTAATCCTCTTAGCTCAGAGCTATTTAAGTTCCTCAGACCCAACAGCTTGGCACCAAATTGTTTCATGTATTTGCAGCCTCATACTGTTAACTCTCATATAGCCATTAAATTGGTCATGTAGGTTTGTCTTCCCAACTCCTTCCTGATTTCTTAAAGAGCTGGGACCCTAACTACTTATTTATTTGTTTGTTTTTAAAGATGGAATGCTTCACAAATTTGTGTGTCATCCTTGTGCAGGGGCCATGCTAATCTTCTATCATTCCAATTTTAGTATATGTGCTGCCGAAACGAGCAGTATTTATTTATTTACTTACTTATTCATTACCTTTCGTACTGTTTAATACAGTGCCTCAGCAAACAGGTCCTGAATAAATGCAAGTTGCTTGCTCGCCTGACTTTTAAAATCCTATAATGAGTATCTGTTCAATACAGAAACTACAAACTACTCTAAACTCAGTTTTCTGCCTTTTACCTGTGCAATTTGCTCTTGATATTCCTGCTAAAAGCTGCAAGATCACTCCTGGTAAGCCTTTGTCAAGCACCTTCATTCTAAACGTGGGCATTCTCTTGTCACTCCTTATCCCCAGGTAGTCAGAGAGAGGATGGAGATGACAGCTGAGATAGTTGGGCCAACTTCAGTTATCTATTTCACATACATGGGATTTGTGCCTGGAAACCACAACTTCTGCCTTCATCTTCCACTTATGGGGGGTAGGGATGCTGAAAGACACAGATTTAAGTTTGAAGTCTTATCACATGTCCAAGTAATCATATGCTACCAGCTTTTTATCATCCCATGTAAAGGACTATATTTATCAACTATTATTGATGTAGTAGACTGATTAAACAGGCCTGCACACTCCAAGGTTAAAAGTTTAGGACAAATGAGACTTAGAGCAGTCATTTCCTCAGAAAGTGGCAGAAGCTGAAAATATGAAAAAAAAAAAAATCAGGGAGAGTTTAAGCCTACATCAGTGACCCATCTACCATGTTATTATGAGTCCCATTTAGTAGTTATATATGAGGACACTCCTAATCTTTGAATCTAACAACCTGGGGGCCAACCACTTTTTCCCATAATTCTTCACCCTGCGTACCCACGGGACAGAAATCTGAACTGAGGTAAAACATAGAAGGTAGTCTTGGATTTGTCCAGGATAGAATTTCATCCATCTCAAACTCATGCCCACGTACCTTTAGAGAGTGCTGGAGCTTGGCCATCTGTGCCCCCACGAGAGTGACAATCTTGGGGGAGTAGAATGAAAGACTGTCCTTGTTACAGCTCATGCGTGTGTGCGCACCCGCGCATGTGTGTGTGTGCGTGAGTGTGCACGTGTGTGTGCGCGTGTGTACATGGTGGGGGCAGAGTAGGCAGGGAAGCTCATCTCATTTACTGCTGCTTGGAGTGAACGCTGAAAAACCTCTAATGAAGGGAATTTGACAAAATTTACCAAATGCACACACCCTTTGATCCAGTGATTCCATTTTAGGCACTCATCCTATGTGCATGCTCTCACATGCTTGAAATGATGTATGTACTACAAAGTTTTTCACTGCAATGATGTTTGTGAAAGCAAAAAAAAAAAAGAAAAGGAAATACCCTCAATGTCCTTCAGTCATAGACTGAAGGTTTAGACGCCATCCCCACGAGCACTGCTGGCCATAGTCCAAACTCCTCAGTCCAACGCCAGAGCCTCTGACACAGTCTCCCAGCCCAACCTCCCAGCCTCGCGCCCGACTCTCTCTGCAGGAATCCCACCCTCCATGCAAACCTTGAGCTCCTGGCAGACAGAGACCCTGCCTGAGGCAGTTCCACGAGTACCTGCGTGACACAGAGCCCACCACATGGATTGGTCAGTAATTACCTGTGGGTGAATAGATGCCTGAATGATCAGTCCTCTAAATGCCTTAAAATGCTCCAAGTCCTTTCTCTATGTTACTCCCACCCTCTGGAGTACCCTCCCTTCCTCCAGTGAAACCCCACTCATCCCTTAAGTCCCAGTTTAGTGACCCTTCCCTAAGCCAATACACTTCTGTCTCATTCCTATTCCCAGAGCTCTTTATCCAGTTTCCATCACTGGGCTGCTCCTTTATACTCTCATCAGTGCATATATCTGCAACCCCTATCAAAATACAAAATCCTTGAAAGCAAAGAGTACTTCATATTTATATCTCCAAAGCCTGTCATGTTTTTGACATGTGTTAGGTACTCAGTAGATATTTGTTGTTAGGAAATAAACTGTGAGGAAAAGAGGGAAGTTGGAGAATTTCCACTCATCACCTCCTATTAGCTCAGAAATATAAATTAGCATTTCAACTAAATTAATTGCTACCTTCTGACTCCAGAGACCCTGGCCTTTGGGACTAAGATAAAGCAAAACGATTTTAATGGAGAGGACGATGCATGGAGTCACTTCATTTCCAAAATCCACTTATTTGTTTGAAATGGACCAGAATTCAGAGTGTTTTTATCAGCTGAGCTTCCCACAGTTCTTTATTGAAACATGACTTTTGAGCTCCATAGCTACTGAATCCCCCATGAGGAAACTTACCAAGTAAAGAAATCCATACCAAAATAAAAAATCAGCCACATGTAGGGAAAGCCTGAAGTTGGGGCAGCTGCCCCAGGTTGATGTAACCACAGTGACTAAACAATGAACTATTCTGCCCTCTCTTCGCTGGTGAGGAAAGTCCTCAAAGAGGCAAACGCTGATGACCAGAAGCCCCATGCTGTGCGGAAACCCAGACACTGGAGCAATTTTCAGCAGCAATCAAGATCCTAGCCAGAGGAGCGCCACACACCTGCTCAGCTGAGGGGCAGTCCTGCCTGACTAGCTCGTGGCAGCAATTTAATTGATTTATTTATGAAGAGCCCATATGAATGTACTTCCTAAATCACTGCTCCTACTCCAAGGCTGCAGTTTTAATGTTATCACTGCCCACTCAGCCGGAGAGACAGGGAGACTTCCCCATAACTCACAAAGCTCCCAGTCCCCAGAGATTCATCACACTTTGATTTACAGCACCCTACTCCAGGAGGGAACAAAGGTGCTATTCCAGTGGGCTCATGGCTTATTCACTCATTCTCTTGTTCATTCGTGCCACATAGGGTTTATTGAGCATCCACCATTGCCAAGTGCCGTGCCCCCATCATAGGACAAACAAAAGTGACAAAGGTACAATTCCTGACTTCAAGCAGCTCTTGCAGTCCAGTCAGGAGGGTAAAACATGTATATAATTAACCCAAATAGGTGCTAGCACTACAAATGCTTTGCATGGTGTAAAAGGTGGCTAAGGGAGATTGGAGGATGAAGAATTCTCTTCTGGTTGGGTCCCTCTATAAAAGTGTTGTGAAAGAGACGGCCCTTGGACAAAGCTATACAGAAAACCTGTAGAGCATCCTAGAAGTTTCTGGGGTCAAGAAAGTCACTCACGTAAGCCTAAGGATATAATGAAAAGGCTACCCGATTGGGATGGGAGGGATCTGGGACCTTGTCCTGTAGTTGCCACTTGGGAATATGTGATCTCAAGCAATGACCGTGGGGCATCACTTTCCTCATCCAGAAAAAGGAGGGTGAGCCAGGTCATCTCTAGAGCCCACTGAGCGCTACACTCTGCATGATCTCTCAAGGCTCCCAGATTCAGAGGTGAGGAGTCAGGAAGAAAGCAAGGCAAGAGGCTCGCTAACTCCTCACTGTGTGCTTCTATGCAGGGACAGATGTCTCAACTCTACCACTGCACAAGGAGGAAGGAAGGAGATTTGAGAGAGAGCTGAATTTTGCCTTTTCCACTTGTCCTCAACTGACATGGCTTTGTGAGGACAGTAAAGGAGGCAGGCTGGGTGAACTGCATCCGTACTCCAAGAGCCCGAGGAGAGAGGCACTGTCGAGAAAGCACAGCCCGCAAAGGAGATGGCAGAACAGGGCAAAAGGATGATAAGGGGCTAAGCCCCAGAGTAGAGAGAGCACTGAAAGGACTTCCTCTGGGGAAAAAGTCCTCTAGTAATGACCCCCATGCCTATTTAAGAGCAGGATGCCCAAAATGCAAGAAACTGGCAGCCACCTCTCTCCCTCTCTCTCTATGCCTCCCTCTCTCCCCCCCATCCCTTCCCTTCTCTGTCCCCCTCCCTCTCTCCTCCCCCTCCCTCTCCCTCCTCCCCCCCCTCTCACTCTTCCCCTTTCCTCTCTCTCCCTCCTTCCTTCCCTCCCTCTTTCTGTCTCCCCCTCCCTCTCTCTCCCCCCTCCCTCCATCTCCCCCCTCCCTCCCTCTCTCTAACAGCAGGATATTATTTCCAAATCTCCATGTAATACACAAGCAACTTTATGACAATGTGCCAAGGGTCTTGCACCACAAACACTCCACCTGCTCACCTGCCTAAGTTACCTTTCAGACCATGCATCTGTGAGAACCAGGCAATGGGCCATTATTGCCAATCCCATTCCTAGACACCCTGGGAAGGAGGCAGCCACAAGTCCTAATGTGGAGGAGTTCAGCTAGTAACACCAGTCACAGACAGAGTTCACCATTCTGAGAAAGCTCCAGGCCATGGGCAGCAGTGGGCCTAACCACAGGGTCTGAGCTTTATTGGAGGTAGGCAAACATTAATTTGATGAGGAAGATAATCTGTCTGCCAATTTTAGAAGAAACAGCTCAAAGGAAAGTACCTGATTAGGGGAGACAAGGAAAAGGAGGAGAAGAAAGGGGCCAGCAAGCAAATTTGTTTTTCTTGATACCAAATGGTAACACTGTTTACCTAAAGTAGGTCTCTTTTTTTTTTTTTTAACATATTTATTCATATTCAGGAGTATTTATTGCTTACTTAGCTTCAGATTTAGGTCACAATCCCATTGCTCAGGCCCCATGGGGGGCACCTTTGACCAGCCATTGGATCCAGCCTTCAGTCTCTGAGAGGCTGTCTGTACGGTAGACACTTTTCACTTTTAAAGCACTTAAATCTCAGCTGACATGTCATTTTACATTCTGCTTCTCTCCCCTCAACATTACATCATACTATTTTTCCGTTATGGTCTTAGTAATCACCTTCTTAATAATGACAGAAGCATTCATCAAGTAGATGTGCTGTATTTACCACACTGTTCCCTTTGATTAAACATTTAGATGGCTTGCTATTTTTTATTAAATATAACATAACACTGCACTGTGGAGTATCGGACCTAAATAAGGAATAAAAACTACTTGTACCCAGCAGGAGAGAAAATCTCCCAGTGCCTCCCACCCAACCATGAACTCCTCTCTTGGAGCAGAACTAACACCTGCTGAGTGACACAAGAAGAACCCTCCAAAACTTCCATTATCAAGTTATATTATATGAATGGAGATCCCTCTTTTCATTTTCTTATCTGCCAACTTTTCTTTAAAGCACTTTTACAACCAAAAGTCTTCTAAGGGAATGGGATGTGGCTGTGTTTCTTAACGTTTTCATCTCAACTGTAACATAACAACCAATATTCAGAATGCCAACGATTGCTCATTGCATGTATATATTTTTCTTTTTAAAGACAGCCATGAAAAGGTGAGAAAACTTATTAAAACTTAAAATTGGCAACATTGTGATCCTGAACTCTCCCAAGTGGCAAAACAAATGAAACTGCAGGCTGTAGATGGTGCGGGGAGGCAACTAAAGAAGAGCCAAGCAAAATAGCAAGATCTCGATAAAAAGGAGCTCGCGGAAAGCAAAGGATTCAAAGATGGCATCACAGTGGTCAAAGAAAGCTCCAGTTTCCCTCTTAACAGATGAACCTGGGAAACACAGATTTAACTGCACACAGGCAGATAAATGAGAAAGCTTTTGCAATGAACTACAGGCAGCCTCCAAAGGCTTGGAGCTTCTCATGCTGAACCTCTCACAGAAGAAAACCCAAACTCCTGAGCAGGGCAAGCATGAAGAGAGTACCACTACTCCGCTTCACCCTGCTTTTAGTCCAGCTCACACCACTCCAGGCTCTCGCCCAGCCCTGCCCCCGACACCTCTGCTTACCTGGTTTCCTCCACCACAAAGGCTCTGCGCCCTCCGCCCTAGCATCTGGCCAGAATCCCGCGTCCCCCCCCCTTACACCCTGCAAGCCCAATTCTAAAATCGCCCTCAGCTGAACCGTTCCCAAGCCCTCTCAGCTGGAAGCAATCTCTCTGGGCGTTGCACAACACCATTGCCCTTTCCCGCCAGCCCCCCACGTTGGCCTCTCTCACCACATTGTGTCTTGTCAGCTCTGTCCTGTTCGGAGCACGAGACCCAGGGCCTGCCTGTGGTAGTCCCTCCGTTGGTGCTGGCTTAATTTTCCTAATTCAAACCCAGGACCCAACAAAATGACTATCTTATTAACCGTGGCCAACATTGCAACACAGAGGCTGAAGAACTTTCATTGGCTAAGAGAAAGGAGAGGTGTGGTCAAGGAGGATGGGAGACGAGATGTGGGAGCATGGCCTCAGGGCATAGGGACTCTGAGAGAAAATTACTGTGGAGGAGTCACCACTCCATCAAGGAAAAGGAGATTGGGAGTTAGACAAGCCACCTTAGCTCCTGTTCTCCTTCCCCTGGCGTTCCCTCCGCCCGCTGAGCCAGAGAACGGAAAACTGCCTCCAGCATGTGTGGTAATAATGCTCAAATTCTCTGATAAGGAGAATGTGGACATTTCCCAGATCACAGAGTAAATTCATAGGGGAGAGTATGTAAAGAGTATGTAAAGCCAAAATCATGTCAACTGTGTCTCAAGGTGTTCTTAACAGGATGACGTAGATCAGGGGAAAAGATGTGGCTGAAATAATCTCAGAGCCCAAGGATGCAGCCTGATGCCCCCAGTGATGCTCACAAGTGTGTGGCTGGAGGTGTCAGAGGCAAGCAAGTAGTGCCGGGGGTGGGGGGATCCACATAGCCCACCAACACCTGGGCCCTGCACTCTTTAAAGGTACCAAAGGGGCCCCATGCTTCCCCCTGAACCCAAACCACTGACCCCATGTTCTCCTCTCTTCTCGAGTACGTTTTGAGAAACACCTGACCTGTGCTCACATAGCTTCCCACAGCTTCCCTGACACACATCCCATTGCACTCATACAAACCTTTTTTCCCTGCTCAAACGTCCCGTCCAACCTCTCCCCAGATCTCAGTAAGACGATGGCCTGACCATCCTACATTCCTAAGATCAAGGCCATCTCGCAGAACTCCCTGAAGTCTCTTCTCCCAAACCCCCCAGTACATGGCTGAGATTCCTGACTCCGTTCTCAGAGGAAGGAACCTCAGGGCAGCTCAGGGTATGCCTTCCTCATCTTTCCCTTCCCCTCATCTCACACCCCAGATCTGATTTCTCCTTTTTTTTCTCCCCCTGTATGCTTTTTGTTTGTTTAATTGTATGATTCATTTATACAGAGAATTTTCACTTGGATTGATCTATTTACAGTCTTTTCCAATCTTCATTTCCACCAACCACAGACAGTTCACATTAGCATTCACCATGTACTTGAATTTATCACAAATTACAAATCAGACAGAGCAAGGGGCTTTTGGCCCACTCTACCAGCCTCTTTAAAGACTATGATCTCACTGTTATTTTAACAGAAAAGAACAAACTGTAATATCACTCTTCCTGCATGTCACCCATGTAATATTTTGCAGGATTCACCAGCATCTTCTCCATTTTATGAATAAATCCATCGAAGTTGATCTAATAGTATCAAATAGTATCAGTGAAATAGTACATTTCATTGTTTCTTTTCAAGCTTATTATGTGCCAGTAAATCAATTTCATTTCCCTTCAAGCCTCCTACAACCTATGGTACCACCCAAATTTGGCTTTTACTATCTTCTTTTACATTCTGGCCCAACCAGACTTTTTTGCTTTAAAACAAAACTACTCTTTTTCCCTCATTTTAAAGTTAATACTAATTTGCCTTCCCTCTTGTCCTTCAGACAATGCTAAAGCTTCCCATGAATTTTTCAAGACCATTTCTTTCAATAATCTAGATACAATCATTTCACATATGTTCACCACCCCAAAATGTCACATGTTAAAAACTGCAGTTTTCATTACTGGCTCAAAAACAGTACAGCTCAATTTCACTTGGTAAAACTGAAGTGATTTAATACACACACAGACATTTCTAATCCTGTAAGAAACACTTTAAAGACATGCCAATTTGAAAAGGCAACAAAATTTAAAAAAAATAAAGCAGATACTAAAATTGACTTTACAATAAAAAATAATAATTGGCAGTTTTAAATGAGTGAAAAATGAGGAATGTACAATGAAAAACAAAGCTAAAGCATTCCAGTTGATAAAATGGAAAACCTATTAAGTTTTATAGTCTATTTTCCAAGGAAGTTATGTTTCAGTGTGATTTTTGAAATACTACAAAGATATATTCTGAGTATAATTTAGGTACCCATGTTAAAATTTCAAATTTTGCATGCTACATTTATTAAAGAAACACTGGTAATAACCTAGTGTTTGTAAAATTCTAAGTTTCGGCAAATATTGTAAATATCACAATCAGTTGGTATTGTAAAGTCATGATGAAACTGGAATTAGGAGAAAATCCATTTTATACATATTTCATTTGATTAAAAATATCAGACTTCCATGTTCTAAGTGAACTGAAAAAGTTATATCTTAAGAAAAAACAGTAATTTAACACAGTCTGCACACATTTAGCTGCCATTTATAAAACAAACAAACGAAAAACACATAGAAAATGTTAAAGCTAGGGGCGCCTGGGTGGCTGACGGTTGAGCTAACCACTCTTGGTTTCAGCTCAGGTCGTGATCTCAGGGTAGTGGGATTGAGCCCCATGTGGGGCTCTGCACTGAGTGGGCGTCTGCTTGAGAGTCTCCCTCTCCCTCTGCCCCTCCCCCAATGCACACTCGTGTTCTCTCTTTCTTAAAATAAATAAATAAAATCTTTTAAAAAAAAGAAGAAAGAAAATGTTAAAGCTCGTATAAACTAACCCAAAAGTACTCCCATGCTCACATTACAGAGACCCAGGGGCTTCTACTCTGTAGCTGAGCCGCTACTCTTTCTTTACCATTTTTTAAAAACCCTCCCTCCCACTCCTCTATCCCCCTTTCCTTCACTGCTCATCGTCTTGAAAGAGCCTGCATTCAGACTCCTCTCATTCTTCAGTGCTCTGATATTTTACTCTACCCCACCTCCTCCAATGAATATAAACTACATTCTCGAATGTTATGAATTGCTTAATATTAATTGGCAAAATCCAGTGATTGTCAAAACACTCGACTCCAAAATCTCAGGACAGTGCTGATCACTTCTCCTCAGAATTCTCTCCTACCTGGGCTGTTAAAGGACCCTTGACACTGTCTTGTATTCTGACCCCTCTTCCTCCTTTAAAAATATTCCTGGGGCACCTGGGTGGCCGAGTGGGTTGAGCGTCCAACTCTTGGTTTCAGATCACACAAGTGGTGATCTCAGAGTCATGGGATCAAGCCCCTAGTCAGGCTCTGCACTCAGCAGGGAGTCTGCTTGAGAGTCTCTATCTCTCTCCCTCTTCCTCTTCCCCTCCCCCCACTCTCTCTCTTTCTCTCTCTCTCTCTCAAATAAATAAACAAATCTTAAAAAAAATATTCCTGAATCATCTGCCTTCATCTCTTTCCCTTTCAACACTCTCTTCTCTGTACCCCACAGTTGCATTGTTTCCATCGTCACCCTGATAAAGACATTGCCCAAGATGATGCCTGACTCTCCCCTTGAATTACAACCCCACAGGTCAGTCTCTTCCTAGGAAATGCTATGGCAACATTTTGTCTCAGTTTTCTCAAAACTGAACATAGCATTTTCATCCCAAACTCACTTCTGTTCATGGATTTCACATTTCTTTTTATTTTTTTTCTTGGTGAAACTTTATTTTTATTTTTTTTTATTATGTTATGTTAATCACCATACATTACATCATTAGTTTTTGATGTAGTGTTCCATGATTCATTGTTTGCGTATAACACCCAGTGCTCCATTCAGTACATGCCCTCTTTAATACCCATCACCAGGCTAATCCATCCCCCCATGCCCATCCCCTCTAGAACCCTCAGTTTGTTTCTCAGAGTCCATAGTCTCTCATGGTTCGTCTCCCCCTCCAATTACCCCCTTCATTCGTCCCTTCCTACTATCTTCTTCTTTTTTTTAACATATAATGTACTATTTGTTTCAGAGGTACAGGTCTGTGATTCAACAGTCTTACACAATTCACAGCGCTCACCATAGCACACACCCTCCCCAATGTCTATCACCCAGCCACCCCATCCCTCCCAACCCCCACCACTCCAGCAACCCTCACTTTGTTTCCTGAGATTAAGAATTCCTCGTATCAGTGAGATTATATGATACATGTCTTTCTCTGATTGACTTATTTCGCTCAGCATAATACCCTCCAGTTCCATCCACGTTGTTGCAGATGGCAAGATTTCATTCCTTTTGATGGCTGCATAGTATTCCATTGTATATATATACCAAATCTTCTTTATCCATTCATCTGTCGATGGACATCTTGGCTCTTTCCATAGTTTGGCTATTGTGGACATTGCTGCTATAAACATCGGGGTGCACGTACCCCTTCGGATCCCTACATTTGTATCTTTGGGGTAAATACCCAGTAGTGCAGTTGCTGGGTCATATGGTAGCTCTATTTTCAACTTTTTGAGGAAACTCCATACTGTTTTCCAGAGTGGCTGCACCAGCTTGCATTCCCACCAACAGTGTAGGAGGGTTCCCCTTTCTCCACAACCCCGCCAACATCTGTCATTTCCTGACTTGTTCATTTTAGCCATTCTGACTGGTGTGAGGTGGTATCTCATTGAGGTTTTGATTTGTATTTCCCTGATGCCAAGTGATGTTGAGCACTTTTTCCTGTGTCTGTTGGCCATTTGGATGTCTTCTTTGGAAAAATGTCTGTTCATGTCTTCTGCCCATTTCTTGATTGGATCATTTGTTCTTTGGGTGTTGAGCTTAAGAAGTTCTTTATAGATTTTGGATACTAGCCCTTTATCTGATATGTCATTTGCAAATATCTTCTCCCATTCTTTCGGTTGTCTTTTGGTTTTGTTGATTGTTTCTTTTGCTGTGCAAAAGCTTTTTATCTTGATGAAGTCCCAATAGTTCATTTTTGCCCTTGCTTCCCTTGCCTTTGGCAATGTTTCTAGGAAGAAGTTGCTGCGGCTGAGGTCGAAGAGGTTGCTGCCTGTGTTCTCCTTTAGGATTTTGATGGACTCCTGTCTCACATTTAGGTCTTTCAACCATTTTGAGTCTATTTTTGTGTGTGGTGTAATGAAATGGTCCAGTTTCATTCTTCTGCATGTGGCAGTCCAATTTTCCCAGAACCATTTGTTGCACAGACTGTCTTTTTTCCACTGGACATTCCTTCCTGCTTTGACGAAGATTAGTTGACCATAGAGTTGATGGTCCATTTTTGGACTCTCTATTCTGTTCCATTGATCTATGTGTCTGTTTTTGTGTCAGTACCATACTGTCTTGATGACTACAGCTTTGTAATAGAGCTTGAAGTCTGGAATTGTGATGCCTCTAGCTTTGCTTTTCTTTTTCAACATTCCTCTGGCTATTTGGGGTCTTTTCTGGTTTTGGTGAGAATTTTTGCATCCATGTTCATCAAGGGTATTGGTCGGTAATTCTCCTTTTTGATGGGGTCTTTGTCTGGTTTGGGGATCAAGGTAATGGTGGCCTCATAAAATGCGTTTGGAAGTTTTCCTTCCATTTCTATTTTTTGGAACAGTTTCAGAAGAATAGGTATTAATTCTTCTTTAAATGTTTGGTAGAAATCCCCTGGGAAGCCATCTGGCCCTGGGCTCTTGTTTGTTGGGAGATTTTTGATGGCTGCTTCAATTTCCTTAGTGGTTATAGGTCTGTTCAGGTTTTCTATTTCTTCCTGGTTCAGTTTTGGTAGTTGATACATCTCTAGGAATGCATCCATTTCTTCCAGATTATCTAATTTGCTGGCATATATTTGCTCATAATATGTTATTATAATTGTTTGTATTTCTTTGGTGTTAATTGTGATCTCTCTTCTTTCATTCATGATTTTATTTATTTGGGTCCTTTCTCTTTTCTTTTTGGTAAGTCTGGCCAGGGGTTTATCAATCTTGTTAATTCTTTCAAAGAACCAGCTCCTAGTTTCATTGATCTGTTCTACTGTTCTTTTGGTTTCTATTTCATTGATTTCTGCTCTGATCTTTATTATTTCTCTTCTCCTGCTGGGTTGAGGCTTTATTTGCTGTTCTTTCTCCAGCTCCTTTAGGTGTAGGGTTAGGTTGTGTATTTGAGACTTTCTTGTTTCTTGAGAAAGTCTTGTATTGCTATATACTTTCCTCTTAGGACTGCCTTTGCTGCATCCCAAAGATTTTGAACAGTTGTGTTTTCATTTTCATTTGTTTCCATGAATTTTTTAAATTCTTCTTTAAGTTCTTGGTTGACACATTCATTCTTTAGTAGGATGGTCTTTAGCCTCCATGTCTTTGAGTTCTTTCCAACTTTCCTCTTGTGATTGAGTTCTAGTTTCAAAGCATCATGGTCTGAAAATATGCAGGGAATGATCCCAATCTTTTGGTACCGGTTAAGACGTGATTTGTGACCTAGGATGTGATCTATTCTGGAGAATGTTCCATGGGCACTAGAGAAGAATGTGTATTCTGTTGCTTTGGGATGGAATGTTCTGAATGTATCTCTGAAGTCGTTTTGGTCCAGTGTGTCATTTAAAGTCTTTATTTCTTTGTTGATCTTTTGCTTAGATGATCTGTCCATTTCAGTGAGGGGCTGTTAAAGTCCCCCACTATTATTGTATTGTTGTCGATGTGCTTCTTTGCTTTTGTTATTAACTGCCTTATATAATTGGCTGCTCCCATGTTAGGGGCACAGATATTTACAATTGTTAGATCTTCTGGTTGGATAGACCCTTTAAGTAGGATATAGTGTCCTTCCTCATCTCTTATTATAGTCTTTGGTTTAAAATCTAATTTGTCTAATAGAAGGATTGCTACCCCAGCTTTCTTTTGGTGTCCATTAGCATGGTAAATGGTTTTCCACCTCCTCACTTTCAATCTGGAGGTGTCTTTGGGTCTAAAACGAGTCTCTTGCCGACAGCATATCGATGGGTCTTGTTTTTTTAGCCAATCTGATACCCTGTGTCTTTTGATTGGGGCATTTAGCCCATTTACATTCAGGGTAACTATTGAAAGATATGAATTTAGTGCCATTGTAGTGCCTGTAAGGTGACCGTTACTGTATATTGTCTCTGTTCCTTTCTGGTCTATGTTACTTTTAGGCTCTCTCTTTGCTTAGAGGACCCCTTTCAGTATTTCTTGTAAGGCTGGTATCGTGTTTGCAGATTCCTTTAGTTTTTGTTTGTCCTGGAAACTTTTTATCTCTCCTTCTATTATCAATGACAGCCTAGCTGGATATAGTATTCTTGGCTGCATATTTTTCTTATTTAGTGCTCTGAATATATCATGCCAGTCCTTTCCAGCCTGCCAGGTCTCTGTGGATAGGTCTGTTGCCAATCTAATATTTCTACCATTATAGGGTACAGATCTCTTATCCTGAGCTGCTTTCAGGATTTTCTCTTTGTCTCTGAGACTCATAAGTTTTACTACTAGATGTCAGGGTGTTGACCTTTTTATTGATTTTGAGAGGGGGTTCTCTGTGCCTCCTGGATTTTGATGCCTGTTTTCTTCCCCAAATTAGGGAAGTTCTCTGCTATAATTTGCTCCAATATACCTTCTGCCCCTCTCTCTCTTTCTTCTTCTTCTGGGATCCCAATTATTCTAATATTGTTTTGTCTTATGGTATCACCTATCTCTCGAATTCTGCCCTCGTGATCCAGTAGTTGTTTATCTCTCTTTTTCTCAGCTTCTTTGTTTTCCATCATTTGGTCTTCTATATCACTAATTCTCTCTTCTGCCTCATTTATCCTAGCAGTTAGAGCCTCCATTTTTTATTGCACTTCATTAATAGCCTTTTTGATTTCAACTTGGTTAGATTTTAGTTCTTTTATTTCTCCAGAAAGGGTTTCTCTAATATCTTCCATGCTTTTTTCAAGCCCAGCTAGTATCTTTAAAATCATCATTCTGAACTCTACTTCTGACATCTTACTAATGTCTGTATTGATTAGGTCCCTGGCTGTCAGTACTGCCTCTTGTTCTTTTTTTTTGAGGTGAGTTTTTCCATCTTGTCATTTTGTCCAGGGGACAACAGATGAATGAGAGAACAAAATGCTAACAGGGTAACAATGACCCCAGAAAAATATACACTAAACAAATCAGAAGAGACCTGAAACTGGGGGAAAAGAAAGGGAAAGAAAAAAGAAAAAAAAAAGACTATGATTAAATATGATCAGGCTGGTGCGTAGATCAGTGCCACACACTAGATTTTGGGTGTATTTTGGTCTGTTAGTAGAAAGTGCCTCCCGAAATTTTAAAGAAAGAAAAACTTATATATGTACAAAAAGAAGGGTAGATAGAATAAAGGGATGGAATATGACTATAAAGATGAAAATTATAAAAGATTTTATAAAAGGAATTGATAAGATAAGAAGTTGGTTGAAAAAAGAAAGAAGAGGAATTTAAAAAAAAAAAGAAAATTAAAAAAATTAACTTTGAAAGACTAAAGAATTGGGGGGAAAAAAGCCATGAATTCTATGTGCTATGTTCCCCTAGTGCTGGCGTTCTGGTGTTCTCCTTGATCGGTAAACTTGGTCTTGACTGGTTGTTCTTGCTGATCTTCTGTGGGAGGGGCCTGTTGCCATGGTTCTTAAACGTCTTTGCCGGAGGCGGAATTACCCCACCCTTGCCGGGGGCGGGCTAAGTCATCTGCTCGGGTTTCCTCTCGGGAGCTTTTGTTCCCTGCAAGCTTTCCGTACAGCTTTGGAGGAAGGGAAAGAAAGTGGCGGCCTCCTAATCTCCACTCTGGAGGAGCCGAGAACTCGGGGCCCCCCCTCCTCAGTGGCCCCCTGAGAAAAGCAGTCAATCACTCCTGTCTCCCCGGTCTCCAGCCGCATTCCGTGCTCACCCGGCCTGTGACCAAGCATTTCTATCTCTGGCACACGACCCTGTGTGTAGTCTCCAAACCCAGCAGAGTCCTGTGGTGTGCTCCTGCACCGCCCCTCCCGGGGGAGGAAGGAGAGTCTCCCCAGATCTTCCGCTTATTGGGTCCCTGCTTCCAGAAAGTGGTCGCTTTTCTGTTCAGAGAGTTGCTGCTATTCTTTTCTTCAATCTCCTATTGAGTTCGTAGGTGTTCAGAATGGTTTGATCCCTATCTAGCTGAATTCCTGGGACCAGACGAAATTTAGGTCTCCTACTCCTCCGCCATCTTGCTCCTCCTCAGATTTCACATTTCTCTTGGTGGTTTCCTTCCATCCTCCCAGACTCCAAGGCTGAAATTACAAGATCTTCCTTTCCCCTCTCCTCCTTATAGCTTTTTAATTATCATTGACTTTTCCTTTACAGTATCACTCAAAACAACCTCCAAATTTTCTTTTTCTGCTGTCACTGTCTTAGTCCACACCTTCTTTAACACTGGCTTGTACTGTTACAGTAACCTTATCAGCTATTCCCCTGCCTCTGGGACCTTCTTTCTTTAAACCAAACCCTGTAGGACACACAGAGGTGTCTTCTTCAATCATAGCTCTGGGACTCTGAAAACTTCATTAAGTCCTGATTAATTGCTTAAATGAATTCCAAACTCCTGACCATGCATTCCAGGCTTTCAGAATCTGGTGCCTCTCCATCTTTTAAAAGAACACCTTCCCTTCTTGTATACTTTAGGACTCAGCCAAAGAAAACACATACTGTATTCTTTGTTCAATGGTCCTTTCTCCCTTCCCCCCAACTCCTACTCATTCTTCAAATTCCTACTCCTTTCCCTCCATGAAGCCCCCCTGTTCTGGTTCTCCTTTATCTGGGTCTCTGTTTTGATTCTTATTCCTTTTTAACTCATATACTAGACTCTAAGTTCCCTCAAGAAAGAGTCTTGATTAATAAGTCCATGGACTCACTTACTCAGCAAAACTTTAAGGAACACTTACCATGTGGAAGAGCTGAGTTAGGGAACGAAGTTTGGGTAGACAGAAAACTCTGTGCCAGGCAGAAAAGTGTTGATGTGATGGTTCAGGGAGCAGGGAACCAACAAGACAATCTATAAAACACAAGGGGTATTTTACAAAGATCCATGAACAACAATGGTCAAATGCAACAGTAAAGAAGACAAACAGGGAGAGCAGGTATAGTCCCAAGGACTGTTTTGTCAATCTAGGTGCAAGTTGATGAGATAAAAGACTGTGAGCTACAATGAAATACCACTTCACACCCATTAGGAAGGCAATTATAAAAAAAAAAAACAAACACAAAATCCTGAAAATAACAAGTATTTGTGGGCATGTAGAGAAATTAACCCTTCCCCCTCACCATGCAATAGTGATGACAGTTACAATTGGTGGTTAACACGAAATGGTGCAGCTGCTGTAGAAAAATAGTTTGGCAGTTCTTCAAAAAGTTAGGCATAGAATTACCATATGATCCAGCAATTCCACTCCTAGGTACATACCACAAGAATGGAAAACAGGGATTCAGACAGATATTTGTATGTCAATGTTTACAGCAGTGTTATTCACAATAGCCAAATGGTGAATACAGTCTAAATGTCAATCAACAGATGAATAGATCTTTTTAATGTAGTAGGTGCATATAATGGAATGTAATTAATCCATTAAAAGAAATAAAACTCTGACACATGCTACAACATAGAGGAAGCTCAAAAGCATATTGCTAAAGTCAAATAAGCCAGACGCAAAAAGACAAATATTGTATGATTCCACTTACTTGGGGTACTTAGAGTAGGCAAATTCATAGGGACAGAGCTAGAATAGATGTTACCAGAGACTGGAGGGAGGAGGGATGGAGTGTCACTGTGTAATATGTACAGAGTTTCAGTTTGGGATCATGAACAAGTTCTGGAAATGCATAGTGGTGATAGTTGCATAACAATTTTACACCTCACAATGATTAAGACGGTAAGTTTCATGTATATTTTTAGCACAATAAAGAAAATTGTGGCCCTTGTCTGGTTCCTGGGAAATAATCTCTTTCAAGCAGGATATTCCAAACTCATAGAGGTTATTTCCCAGAAGCCAGACAGGGCAAACTTTACCTTAAAATGTACAAGGTTTGGACAACCCGGACCTGCTGAGTTAATCCTTTACTGTACAGGGGGTGAGGGTAGAAGCAGCAAGCAAGTTAGGTATTGTCTAGATCTATTGCAAAAATCCAGGTGAGAGAGAGTAGTGGTTTGGGTCAGGTGGTCAGGGTGAGAGGGGAGCACATCTTGAGTATATTTCGCTGGTGTAGAGCCAACAGGGTTTATTACAAGACTGGATATGGGCTGTGAGAGAAACAGAAGAGTCAGGGATGAGTTAGAGACATGGGAAGGCTGAGGAGGAGCAAGTTTGGAGCAGCAAAGGGAGGAAAGTTAAGTGTGGTTTGGACATGTTAAATTAGTCTGATCAAATTCCACTGGAGATGGACATTCAGCAGTTGGATTTACAAGTGGGGAGAGGTTGGAGTTGGAGATAAATGTATTGGGAGTCACTCTCCATGGGTTGAATGAAGGGGCCAAGGAATGGGCCCTGGATCATGCCAATATTGAGAAAGAATGACTAACAGAGATTTAAGGGAGCACCCAGTGAGGGAGCAGGGAAACCAAGATTGAATGCTCATCTGGAAGTCAACAATGAGATGTTCAAGAAGCAAATGGTGAGCTGTGTCAAATGCCTATTGATGGGTCGAAGAGGAAACCTTTGAATTTACCATTAAATTTGGCAATTTAGATGTCACTGGTGACCTTCACAAGAGCAGTTTTAAAGAATAGTAGAGATAAAAATGTGTTTGAAGTTAAAGAAAAAAATAGGAGCAAAGGTTGGGACAGTGACAATTGATGGCTGTTGTCCTTGCCAATTTCCCCTCCCTGCCATGCCTTGGCACCACTCACTACTCTGTGGTCCTTGCCTGGACTTCTGAAAGCTACAGCTGCTAACTCACACTGTCTCAGACACTCTGGCCTCTGCAGCAAGGTAGTTCTAAGGAAGCCGCATTTTCCTTTACTACTCTGCCCCTAACTTCCCACATGTAAACTACACTGTATGTGTGTAACAGCCTTCACGGAGCATGGGGCTTAACCAGGGAGTGATTAAACCTGGAGGTCAAATGTAAGTGTTCCCAGACTCCAATGGGAAAAAGAACTAAAAACTCTTTATAAAGGATCCTCTCAAGCACGCACCCCAATTTCTAATCTTTCTTCCCTGTCTTGAGATTTCCCCTCCTCTCTATTCTTCCAGGAGCAGTCACAGGTTAATCTTATCCTGAGATTCATCCCCCACCCCACCACCAGTAAAACAATTCTTGAGACACAATAATTCTCCTATGATACAATTTCTAGGTTTTTGTTATTCAGTCAAGAATAACACCACGGAAGGCAATGTGGAATCACATTGCTCTAGATTTAAAGCTTCTTATCTGAGCCATTCTAGGTCTCAAAGCAATGGTTCTCAAGGGTTAGAGTACCTAAGACATTCTGGGGCTTTGTGTAAATGTGTATTCCTGAGCCCCACCCTCAGAAATTCTCATTCAGTGATTTTAGGTGAGGCTTAAGAGCTTGTTTTTTGGGGGCTTGTTTTTGTTGTTGTTTTATTTTGTTTTTTGTACACTCAAGCTTATGATGGTGGTCCTGTGACTTCCCCATTAGGGGTCTGCAGTCTTCAAAAGTTCACTGTGTCATCACTGGTGCTGAGTGCCTTCATTCTGGGTGATGCCCCATTCAAGTTGGTTGGGCCTGCAGGACGCCATGCAAGAGGTAAAGGGGTGAGGACAGGGATGGGTGATCTGCAAAGGCCCCTCTTCCCTCCGCATCCAGAAATTAGGTGTTCATCAACACAGAATGGAAACATAACTTGAATCAAATTATCGATTAAGCTTGATCAAGCTACTAGGTCTGGTTTCTTGGCTGAGTCAAACTAAATTCATTTCCCTGTCTCCAGAGCTGACTTTTTTATAGGCCAGTCACCCAGCAAGTCCTATTGACCAAAAGCTGAGTAAAATAAAATACCTGCCCTCCTGGACACAAACATCTCTTAGATGATATGCAAACTTGTTTATTTGCCCCATGTGACACTTGGCCTCTGACTGCTGTTGGGATAGAGGTCAAATGACATAATTGTGACCTCTCCTTGAAGAGCATTAACTTACCAGTGATCCCTCCTTATTTCACTTCCTATAACCTCACCTTTCTCTTCCCAGGAAAAATTTCCTCCTTGTACCTTTTTCATGGCTCACTGTGACACTGGTGACCACTGAAAGCTGGGGCCAAAATGACTTTCCTGAAAGATCGGGGAAGCCCTTCCATTCTCAGTCATAGGACAAGCTTAACTTCAACCAGAGCAGCTTTTGGCCTCCTTTTAATGTCAGGCTGAAGAAGTATCTTCTGAGGAAAGATTTCTGACTTTTTAATAATTTAGCAACAGAATGCTTTTTCTCTGTCAAATCTCATACAACTCCCCCCCAACACACACACACACACACACACACACACATACAAAAATCAAATAAAAGTAATTTCTATGGTTGAAGCAGAGTTTAGAGCTCAGAGCCCAGCCAGCTCTGCCTCCATGATCACTTGGCAGTGCTCCAAGTAAGATGGCTTGAAAAGTGCCTACCCACTGGGATAAGTGTGGCTCAGTGAACTTTCAGATGTTTGCACTCTGGATCTTCCCAGCCTTAGGTCTTGCCTAACCACCATGAATCCACCTGGAGCCCCGTGTTCTACCTGAATGAGACAACTTGCACATCTGTGAAGCCCTGTACCTTCTCTCCAACTGCAAACACATGAGATAGGATTCTCCCCCAATGTAGACCCCATCATCCACCACAGGGCCTGCAGCTCACCACAGCTACTCAGACCCACTGCCACATCCAGGACCTCTTTCCTGCTGGGACCAGCACCACCTGCCTCTTGCACCTGCCCCAGGAATCCCACTCTCCAGCTCATCCGAAACCTGGTTCAGATCCCACCCCTTCTTCCTGACCCATCATATTCTCTTCTCCATCCTCCCTCCCTAGACCTGTATTTTTCTTTCTTTTATCTTTGTCCTTCAGAGCTTTGCCCAAGTAGCTGTTTCATCAGTTAGCAAAAAGAACTGATATTAAAGTTTGTCTGCAAACAGGAAAATAAGTCACTGGAGGTTGGAGGGTGAGGGGGCGTTAAAAAAGTCCAGGAATCTCCACCAAACACGCAGAATTGTTATAAATGCCAAGTCTTCCTTTCTGCAATACACACCCACACAGAAAAAAGAGTAGTAAAAGGCGTCATGGCTTTTTTCTTAGAGTTTGCCTTTTATGTGCACCTGAATAAATAAGAATATTTATAGTCTCATAAAATTTAAGGTGGCAAGACCCAAACGTTTTCTCTAAACAGCAAATAGATAGATGTAATGTTACAAAGTAATAATACATTAATTCTGCATTTCAGGGTTTTTTAAAAAGTACTCAGTGCATGCACAAAATGCTAAAATGTACATTTAAAGTAGAAAAATACTCCGCATGCCTAAGATTTCTTCCTGTCTTCTATTTTCAATTACTTATTCATGATAACTAAGCATGTCCAAATGAGAAAGAACCTCCATTCATTCAAACCAGTGAAATGTGGAGGAAAAAAATCTGATTGTGTTTTATATAGGCATGTGCCTATGTAATACATTTTTTAATGATCAAAAAAATACCCACAAAATTTGGTGATATATCATTAATGTGAATTGAGAACTTGAATCTGCTCATGGAAGACATCTTGAACTAATACAAAAATACCCAGGATGCTAAAACTTAATATCAATTAATGTAGGTCATGATTATCCATTAAAATGATATTTCCGGAGACAGGTGACCCACAACTCTGAACCCTCCCAAGATACTTTAGGTGCAGTGATCATTCCCATATCTAAATACTTGCTGTCAGAATATGTTGAAATGTATACTAGTGTGCCTTAGAGACCACATAGGAAGGCCAGGGATGCAGGTGGACCTCAGAGATAAATAGAGTCAGAAATGTGAATGCTGCCAGGTGTCCCAAATGGTTTATCTTTTTGTGTAGGCTCCATTCTCTCCTACAACCTTCTTCCACATAGCAGCAGACATGACCACCTAAACCCCATCTCCAGAGACCACAGAATCCCATGTCTCCATTCTCAGTTCTAAAATTCCAGGGAAGGATCAGCAGGGTCAGCTGTCCATCCCCAGACTGACCCCTGGGAGAAAGGGCCTAAATAAGAACCCATTCTGTTGCTCCCCTAACACCAGGATTGGAAGGAGCATTTCCAGCAAAAGGCAGTGCTGTTCTGGGCATACAAAACCACAGATGTCAAAATAGTCCCTAAGTGTTTATGGTCTATTTGGTGAGGCATTATATAGAAACATACATAGAGCAACAAAATATAGTTGCTATCCAAAGACCATACGTGATCTCTTATCAAAAAGATGTCATAGAAATCATGAAAACATTATGACAAGTGAAAGAAACCATTCACAAATGAGTAGATATTGTATGATTCCATTTATGCGAAATGTCCAGAATAGGGAAATCTATAAAGACAAAATATAGATTAGTAGTCGTCTAGAGCTGGGGTGAGGTGGTGGAGACAGGACTGGGGAGAGATGAGGGGTGATTGCTAAAAGGTATGGGGTTCTTTGGGGGGTGAAGAAAATATTCTAAAATTGGTTTTGATAATGATTGTACAGCTCTGTGAATATATTAAATGCCATTGAATTGCACACTTTAAATGGGTAAATTGTATGCTATGCGAATTTACCTCAATAAAGCTCTTTATTTTTTATTTTTTTGAAGATTTTATTTATTTATTTGACAGAGAGAGACAGCGAGAGAGGGAACACAAGCAGGGGGAGTGGGAGAGGGAGAAGCAGGCTTCCCGCAGAGCAGGGAGCCTGATGTGGGGCTTGATCCCAGGAACCCGGGATCATGACCTGAGCCGAAGGCAGACGCTTAATGACTGAGCCACCCAGGCGCCCCTCAATAAAGCTGTTTAAAAGAGAAAAAGAAAAGATCAGATATCACAGAAAGGGAAAAGTTCAACATTAAAATCTTTGTTTTAAAAATTGTGAAACTTCGGGCACCTGGGTGGCTCCGTTGTTTAAGTGTCTGCCTTTGGCAGGGAGTCTGCTTCTCCCTCTGCCCCTCACCCCACTCTTCTTCCACTCTTTCTCTCAAATAAATAAATAAAATCTTTTAAAAAATTGTGAAACTTCAAGCAAAGTGGTAATATGCTAATAATGTTAACAAAGAAAATAATTTGAAAATTAACATATGCTTATAAACAAAATAAAGATCTATGCTGTTAGAAAGAAGGTAACCAAAAGAAGAGTTGAACAATGAGTAAATATTAGGGTGGTAAGTTTGAATTTTGAAATAAATTTTAAATCTGCCCTTTCATTTTTACATTGTTTCTCAAAGTATAATTAGCACATAGAATAGGCTTTTTAACCTTCAATTTCCTACCCACATGCTATTAATTTTCTGGCACACGCTCTGATTACATTTTAGAATGAGTGAAAATGAGAGTTTAATTTAGAGGGAAAAAAAAAGAAGAGAAAGGAACTAAGGTAAAAAATCATACACTCTACAAGAACTTAAATATAGAAAGCATTAGAAACTTCACAAAAACATTTAACACCTAATTCTATGTGTGAAAAAAAATTCCAGAACCCCAGCCATTCCTTGAGGAACACTAGCAGACCCAGAGGTCGTTCACTCTTCCCTGCCTGGTGGAAAGTGAGGCTCTCCCACATGGTGACATTCCTTGGTTTTTGTATTTGTTGGTATGGAAAGAAAGTTTTCAGCCATTTTTCCCCCATGATCCTCCCCTCAGCCCAATGACAAAGGCAGAGCAGGTGTTGCTTTTTCCACCATGTAGATGAATTAATGGAGGTCCAGAGCAAGGGACAGCAGCCACAGAGCAAAGCATATCCAGGAAGCACCCTGCTGTGTCAGACATTAACCCCTCCATTGATGGATGGTACAAAGAGATGAAAATATCAGAGAAGGATCTGGGGTGAAGGGGTTGTTGGGGCAATAGCTATTTACCTATTGTATGTCATGCTTTTAACAATCAGTACAACCAACATTCTGGATGGTTCCCACTGAGTACTCACCATGTTCCCATGGAATATAGATTAAAAATACCTGATGTCAGCAGTAAATGTTGTGACCCGTGAGGCTATGTACAGCTGAATAATATCAGGATCTAGCTTTCCATGGGCCTATTAAAGAAGTTAGAAATGTTTGCTACAAATAAGCATTTATTATATGGAAAAGGGAAGAGGCCTTAAAAAGTGGCCTTCCTCATCTACCTGACAGCTTCAAATCAGCCAAGACAAAGTCATTGGAGATTCTCAACAGAGTTCATCATGCTTGTATAGCAAAAGACTAATCAATCTTGAAAACCATACGACTTAGTTATTCCCATGTAGAATAGCAGAGAAGAGCTCAGCTTCTGGAGTCATACTGTCTGGCCTCAAACCATGGCTGGATCTCTTACCAGCCATGCCTCCGTTTCCCCGTCTATACGGTAGGGATCACAGCGTCTACCTCATAGGATATTTCTGAGAATGAAATGAGCAAATGTACATTAAATGTCTGAGACCCAGTAAGAGTTCAACAAATGTTAGCTATTATTATTAATTGTAAGGACAAATCCACCAGAATTGAGGAATTTTTGGACAGAAAGGGAATTATAATAATAACCCAAATGGCCTAGAGATAAAAATTCTAATTGCTACTCTGTCTAGGATGAAGCTATTTTCGTCTCTAATAGTAATCTCTTTTTCTTCTATATCTCTTGAGGGCCAAGGAGGTATTGGTGAATATCTAGTAAACTGGATAATTAGGCATTTTCTCTAACTCATAAAATGAGGTGATGTCCAAATGTTTACCCTCAGGTTCACTGATGTAATGGATACATTATACATGTTACTAAATAGAGAATGGAATCTATGGAAAAGTTTGGAGGAAGTAGCATTTCTGATGTTAGAAGTTGTAGGGGAGGAATTACGTGATGGATGAGGGAGAATGCTATTATCTCTTGTAAGTTCAGGATGCTTCTTTATGAGGTAAAATTGTTCCAAATAAAAAAACTAAAGAGGCTTTTTATGACTTTTGAAGATGATATGCCCAAGTGGATTATGTTTTAAAACCTATAATGGATTACATGCCTAAAACTAAACTCTAAAACAAAATAGACATTCTAAATTCTAAATGAAAGCATACCTGGTGTTTTACTAGGAGAGGATTCTTGGAGCGCGTTTGGCCTTGGCCTTGGGCACAGCCTGGCAAGCCTCAGCTCATGTAGCCAGATGAAAACCACACCCAAAACCTTCTTCTCAAATATTCTTCCTCCTTCATTCCCGCTAAAGGAGTCCAATGGAACCAAGAAGAGAAGGATGCAAAAAAAAACCCTGACACTAAAAGACATTTCCATCCCTGATCTATTTTGCAGGGACTTGTTTTGGTCACGAAAGTGTTGTTCCTGCTCAGTCCTGCCCTGGTGACTGGGAAGAGTATCTTTCCAACCTCAGGATAATCAAGGTATTTCCTCCCTGATTGAGGGATATGTAGAGAGGCTGCCCCTGAAGGAATCAAAGTTAACTCTGGAGGCACTCTAAGGGCCTTTCTCTCTCTCTCTATAGATACAGATATAGATATAGATATAGATATAGATATAGATATAGATATAGATATAGATAGATATAGACATATGTATATCACATGTATCATTTAAGGTAATTCTAGCTGCGGTAACAAACAAACCCCAAAATGAGTAATGACTCCAACACAATAAAAGTTTCTTTCTCTCAGATGAAGTCCAAATAGGAGATACCGAACAGACACAGGCTCCTTCATCCTATGCTTCTGTCTTTACTACCTGACTTCCAAATTGTCCCACCTTGTCCGCCTCAAACCAAAGAATAAGAAATAACATAGGGAAGTAGACATTCTTATGGGTCAAGTCATTTCTGCTCACATTCCATTGGCAAGAACTTGGTCATTCAGCCAGATCTCACTACATGAGAAGCAAGGAAATATGGTCTAGCTGTAGGCACCAGGAAGAAAAGGAAAGTTTGGTGAACAACTCGGTAGTTTCTGCGTATAGATTATAGCGCCGTCCCTTCTCATTCATCCCTCCTTGTATACATGGCCTTTTCCATAAAACTTTGCAGTGTCCTCTCAGTGTGTGGTGCCATACTTCCCCTCCTCTTACCTATGGATGTGGTCATAAGACTTGCTTTGGACAGTTGGTTGAGGCAGAAGTGACTGTGTATTCTTTCTGAAACTTGACTTCAAGAGGCCTTACAAGTGTGCACTTGCTTGCTTTACCTCGAAGCAGAACACACCTAGGTGAGCATGCTAGTCCCAGGAAAAGGACAAGAGACATGTAAAGAGGAGCCAAGTCATTCTAATCCAATCCAGCCCATGTTAACCACCCCCTTTAGCCCACCCTCAGGTCCATGAGACTAATTATTGTTATCCACTGAGTTTTGAAACTGTTTGTTATGCAGAGGATTTTGGCAACAGCTAACTGGTACATTCTGCAACATCCCCTCTCAACAACTTGATTTTTTAAACTCTGAAATAAAAATCTACAACACCGTTTCACTATAGATATCACAACAAACAATGTAGATATCACTAAAATTAGCACTCCTCCCTTCAAGTCCTATTTAAAAAGCATATATTATAGATCAAAATTAAATTAAAACTATTTCAATTTAATTTTAGATTACCTGACAAATCTTTGGTTCAAACCAAATTGGAACACAAATGTCTGCTTTTAAATACGTAAGTGCCTATACTGACAGTTTATGATTTGGTAGGAGGAACTAATACATTGTGGCAACTTAATCATATTGAATAATATGGTTACACTTAAAATCATTTTTTTTTTAAAGATTTTATTTTTATTTATTTGACAGAGAGAGACACAGCGAGAGAGGGAACACAAGCAGGGGGAGTGGGAGAGGGAGAAGCAGGCTTCCCGCAGAGCGGGGAGCCCGATGTAGGGCTCGAAACCAGGATCCTGGGATCGTGACCTGAGCCAAAGGCAGACACTAAACGACTGAGCCACCCAGGCGCCCCACCCATCATTTTTAATATATAATCTTAACATACTTGATAAAGGAAAATTCTATAAGGTTTCATAAGAAGATAAGAACATTGTTCTGAAAGCTCCAAAAATGTACTTTAACTTGGTTCCTATGGATCAAGTTGAAGAGTAGTTTATTCATTCAACAGACAGTGCTTCAACAGAGTTGCTGTGCCTCTTACTTCAAATTCTCTAGAGAGATCAAGAAGACACACTGTGGTTGGTTAATGTCCAGTATGGATAACAAGTGTCCACCTTGGTTGCAATCAGGTATGGGGCTGGGGGGGAGGAGGAGGGAAGAGGGAGACAAAAGGAAGAAAAGATGGAGATGACACAATACAAGCATGGTTATGGGACCAAAGGAATGGACGCATCACAGAGAAGGACATATGAAAAGTACTGACACCTCCAAACATGCCTGCTTCGGGAGGCACCACATAGTATGACTGCTGTAGGACTCCGGGCAGAGGCCACAGTATATACAAGAGGCTGAAGCAAAGAGGACGTGCCTCTGTTATCTGCCTTTCATCAGTTTCTTTATTATTAGTTCTTTATGTCACCATCTGCTATTCCCTGATACTCAAGACTGAATTTTTCCTCCTCTCAGCTTTCTGATCTCCCTGGATTTATCTCATCCTATTATTTGGCAAACTATATGATAAATGCCTGCCTACAAATCCTTATCCCCCACAAGAGTAAAAGTCCCATGGGGACTAGAGACCGTATCTACTTTATCCATTGTACTCACAGGACTAGAACACCTGACATGCAGTAGGCATTCAGTAAGCATTGTCAAAGTAATGACAGTTACCTGTTGAGCACTTGTGCTTGAGGAATCATGAATATCTACATAATATCTACATGTTGTATTCACAAATACTTGCAATATGTACATGTTACATTTGCAAACATCTCATTCACTTTCAGTTTATTTCAGAGAGATGTTATTTTAATTTAGTTCCTGAAAATCTCTGGAGATTATGAGCCAAAATATTAAAAGATAACTAGATAAGTAAATTTTTAAATGTACATAAGTTCTTGTCAGCCTTGAATTGATTCAAATGACTTTCAGAATATTTCCACTGATACAATGATCATAACTGCCATTTCATTTTCATACATTATTTATCTGTGCAATTACCAAATAAATAAAACACCATATAAGAAATTAAGTTGTAATGTGTTGCCCCTGGAGATTTCATGAATTATAATAGTTACATTTCCTTCTGAAGTAACTAGAAGTTTATATCCCTGAGGGATTAATAGTTTACAAGGAAAGTAACATAATCTTTGGGGGAATCTATCTTTTCTTCTGATTATAAAAGTAAAACCCATTTATAGACACTTTGGGGAAAAAACAATTATAAAGAAGTACAGATAAGATTGGATTAAAATACTGAACTAAGAACATCACTCTAATTCAAAATCCCTTGAAATGGAAGAAATATACTACTTTAAAAGAATAAACACATGTAGAGCTAGAAAACCAAAAGGCATAACATCAAGAGGTTATAAAAGAATTCCCACAAAGTAATAAGCATAAAGATCAGATTGGCAAAGTACACATCTAAAAAATGCAGGTCAGGAGAAAGCTACTGCAGAAATTAAAGCAATACCAGAAGCCAAACCAGCTCAGTGTCCACAGATTCCAAGAGAAAAAGAGATATGGGGAGGGGGATTAATTTTAAGACAATGGGGCTGAGCAGTGGGCCAGTCTGTCTGGGAAGGGCTCCTAGCACCAAGGTCGGAGGTAGAGGGAGAGAAACAGATCTGCAATATCCCTGCATGACCACAAGCAACGCAGCAGGAACAGCATACGCCAGTATTGGTTCTTTTGCTAAATTCACACAAACAGCCCTGTGAACTGGGTCTTCTGACTCTGTCTTGCAGCGAGTGACACTCGTGCCTCCAGGACCTCAACTATTCCTCTCCCCAGAAGACAGCTTCCCTACACAAGCTGCCTAGACACAGACCACTGCCAGTCAAGTATGAAAGATATTTTTTTCAAAATGTTTTCAATACTTTTCCTTATCAGTCAGAACTCAGTCAGGAAGCAAAAATCATACCATAGTATTTGAACAGTGCCGGTGTATCAGAAATGGGGTGTCAGAAGGCTGGTTCTCCAAGTGTAAACTGCACACTGGCCTCAGCTGGGAGGAAGTGTTGCTGCTGGGGTGAAGAAGCCTGAAGTGCCTCCCATCAGAAGAGGAAGCAAACAGCCAGGAGCAAGTCCTGTCTCTCTCCCCCAGCCTTCCCGCCTCCCTCTGACAACCCCTAATGGCGAAGACGATCAGAACCACTGCAAAAGCAGAAAAGTGGTTCGAGGAGTTCTAGCTCCAGCATCACAAAGCCAAACACCAAAGAGAAGATTTGGAGCCAAGAGATTATAGTTTAATCACTGGCAAAACCACCACATAGTGTAGGGGAGGAAAAACATTTCCCTACCCTCTTAGGTTCTGCGGCTGGGACCTTCGAATTCAACCGCTGGAGGACAGATTAACAGGAGAAAAGGCATACAGATTTTTTTCAAGACTTATTTATTTATTTGAGGGGGAGAGGGGCAGAGGGAGAGGCAGAGAGAAACTCAAGCAGACTCCTGCTGAGCCAGGAGCCCGATGCGGGACTTGATCCCACGAAACTGAGATCAGACCTGAGCCGAAACCAAGAGTCGACGCTCAACCAAGAGTCGACGCTCAACCGACTGCACCACCCAGGTGCCCCCATACAGATTTTATTTGATGCTTTTATCCGTACAGGCACATAGCGTTTCATAGAACGTAAGTGTAGACTAAAGTAGCAGTTAAACTCAGGAGGAGAGGGAAGGGAGCTTATGTGCCCTTTGAACAGAGGGTGAGAAACTGTGGAGAAGTGACCAAAGGAGAAGGGTCTTGGACTTCTACAGGTGGTAAATTGTGGGAAAGTAAATATATAGCAGAAACAAATGGAAGACGAGGTTATTTGGGTTAGGTCTGTTTGTGCAGCTCCGTCTCAGGTGCCGACTTTCTGTCTCCATTGATAAGGGTTTTTCTCCATCTGGAGCAGGATAGGAGAGAGATTGGGACTCTGCCTTATCTATAATGCTCAGTAAATAGTCTCTGTAGTAGTTTCAAAATTATTTGACACATAAATCTTGTCCCTCAGTCATTGAAATATTTTTGTTTCCTTATTTTAATTTCCTTGTTTTTATTGTAATATCATTATATTGCATATTTCTCATATCATTTTGATTTAGAAAAAACTTTTCTCTAAAAGTTTTTAAACTATTTTTAGCCCTTTTTAATATGAGTAAGTAACTTGATCTTTTGGGGTTTCTTGTAACCTTTTGGAAACATCAGTTCTAAATACTAAAAATTGATGGGAGTACAAATTTAATATTCATTTCTTTTTCTACCAAAGTCCATAATTCATTCTATTTGAGAATTTTCTGCTGCTCTATCTTTTCTAATGGATCTTGCTTCATATCTAAATTAAATCTAATTGCTTTCACAACATTTCCCAATCATGTTATCTGAGAGTGGCTGCAAGATCAAATTTGATATGACTTTCTTCAAGATATGCCATTTTTACACCATTTTACACCATTTTACACAGAGATAATCCAGAGATTATCATGCTTAACCTCTGAATTGTTCCTCCTGAATGTGATTGTAATTGGCATGGTCGAAGCCACGTCTCCTAGTAACAAATTCTAACTATACACAATTAAAATTTAGTTAGGCACAAAGAAGGGCTCTGGATATTTCAGACAAAAGTCTGGTTTTTGCAGACTTTTTCTTCACCAAACATGTCAGTGCCATTACCCTAGACTGCCTTCCCCTATCTTTTAAATTAATGCCAAATGTCTAAAGATTTTTCAGTTCTTCAGTTAATTTTTAAAAATGTACTCTTTGCAACAGGTATAAAAATCAATGAAATACTCAATACTCAAATACCTCCTTGTTTTGAGAAGTCTCTGGTTCAACAACACATACAATAAATTTTAGTTGTTCAACACAATTTTTGTCCCTGCCACAATCTGACTGAACTGAACAATATGTTCTTTTTTTAATTTTTATATGGTATTTTGTCCTACTTAATTACCTATTAAATCAATAATGATATATTAAATTCTCCATTCTAAATAGTGAAAATTTGTTTCACGATTTCTTTTCCATCTTACATGTTTAGCCATTCCAGCATTAAATTACTTCTACTGAACTTAGAAAATCTTTTTTCAGTAAATATTGTACCACAAAATCCCTGTTATGCTTTGTTTTCAAGAACATCATGCTGATATTCTCTATCTCTGTCAATGTTCCGCATTTGCTTGTCTTTGTAGAATACTATCAATTGTTTGCTTTTTATTCAGCCTTTTTGTTCCAGTCTAGTAACTGCCTGTGAGCCTTTTTGTGTGTAAGTGACATTTCATGGTTGTAATTAAATCTTCATTCAGGGAAGAATATGAAGTTGTAGGGATTTCTTCTGATCTGTTCAAGTTATGACTTTAATTAGAATAATTTTCTAACTCGTTTTCTTTTACTTTTTGACCAATAATTAAATTCTCATTAAGAATTTGTGGTCCTGTATGCAAATCTTATGTGGGTCACGTTCAATGGAAATCTGTTCTCTTTTATGTTTTCGATGTATAAAAACTTAAGCACTCTATTCCTTGGAAAACTTCCTCTTTTTTTCAGCTTTTTTCTTTTTCTGAGTTACACTTTTACACTGTCAATTTCAACTTCTGTACAATGTCAGCTTGTACTCATTCTCAATGATCTGGGAACTTCTGCCTCTCAAATTCCTCCTGTACCATGAAATAGTGTTTGTCTCTGACACACAGCCCAATCCTTCATGGTTGCCTTTTCTTCTCTAGTGTACTTCCTTAAATATTTTTTTGCAATTTTATTGTGGTAAATTGTACGTAACATCAAATTTACCATCTTCGGGGTGCCTGGGTGGCTCAGTCGTTAAGCATCTGCCTTCGGCTCAGGTCATGATCCCGGGGTCCTGGGATTGAGCCCCGCATTGGGCTCCCTGCTCCGTGGGAAGCCTGCTTCTCACTCTCTCACTCCCCCTGCTTGTGTTCCCTCTCTCGCTGTGTCTCTCTGTCAAATAAATAAAATCTTAAAAAAAAAAAAAATTTACCATCTTCACCATTTTAAGGGCCACAATTCAGTGGTGTTAAGTACATACATAGTGCTGTGCAGCCATCAACACTATCCATTTCTAGAACTTTCTCATCATCACAACCTGAAACTCTGTACTCATCAAACAAGTGCCCATTCCTCTTTCCCCTTTCAGCCCCTGGCAACCACCCTGCTACTCCATGTCTCAATAAATCTGATTATTCTAGATGCCTAATACGAGGGGAATCATACAATAGTTGTCCTTTGGGACTGGCTTGCTTCACTTAACACCAATGCTTTCCAGGTTCATCCATGTCATAGCCTGTGTCAGAATCTCCTTCTTTTTTAAGGCTGAATAATACTATGTCATACCACTTTTTGTTTATCCAGTCATCTCCTGATGGACTTTGGGGTTATTTCCACCTTTTACCGCATCCCTGTTTTTAATATGGGGGGTATATGCCTAGGAATGGAATTTCTGGCTTATATGGTAATTCTATGTTTAACTTTTTTAAGAACTCCTGGTTGCTTTTTATACCTACATTTTCCCTACTGCTTTTGTAGTGCGTTATTTGTAAAAAGGTGAAGTTCTTTACTTCACACAGAATGTTTTTCTGAGTACTATGTGTGGGGCAGAGCTATTTTTTATGTGAATGGATATTCAGTTGTCCCATACCCATTTACTGTACAGTTTGTTTTTCCCCCATTGCTTTGAGACTCTGGTTTATCAAACACTAAATTTTCATATAAACATGGGTCTCTTGGGGCATCTGGGTGGTTCAGTCAGTTAAGCGTCTGCCTTCGGCTCAGGTCATGATCCCAGCGTCCTGGAATGGCGTCCTGCGTCAGGCTCCCTGCTCAGCGGAGAGTCTGCTTCTCCCTTTTCCCTCTACCCCTGCCCCCCTGCTCATGCTCTCTCTCTCTCTCAAATAAATAGGTAACATCTTTAAAAAAAACCAAAATGGGTCTCTTTTTAAATTCCTACTCTTTCCACTGAGCCAATGTTCACAACTACGCAGGAGCCCACATTGTTCTTTTTTCAAATTATTTTTAGTTTCCTCAGACATTTTTTCTCTCAATGAACTTTAGACTCAGGTTTCTAAAGTTTAATTAAAATTTTCTAGGGAATTTAATTGGAATTTTATTATTATTAAATGAATAGAAGAAACTACATTTTTATAATATAAACTCTTCCATACAGCAACTTAGTATTTCCCTCCATTTATTCAGGTCATCCTTTCCATCCTTCATTAAAGATCTTCTACATTCTTTTTATTTCAAATTGTGTTGCTATTGTAAATGCAACATAAGAATTTCTATCTTTAAAATCCTTTAGGAGAAGATCTATTTAGAAATAACAATATGAGGCTTTAATAATTTCCTGTATTTTTAGATATTTAAGGGTTTTTTTTGACTTTTTGTTATTCTAATCTAAGAAAAAATATTATTATATATAAATCTTTGACTACTTTTCAGATTTTTTCTTAGAATCTTCAGAACAGACTCTGTATATTTGTGGATCAGAGAGAAGAAACACTTTTAAGGTTCTTGAGGGCATATTCTTGATACACCACTGTATCTTGATACACTTCCTGTTGCACTAAAAATAAAATTTAAACTCTCCACTCTCGTCTACATAGTCCTCCCTGACTGGGGTTTGCCTCCCTCTCCAACATAATCTCCTGCCACTTTCTTCCTGGTCTCCCACAGGCCAACTCTAATGGTCTTCTTTCTGTTTCTAGAACACGCCAACCTTTTGCCAAAACTAACACAATAAAAGTTTATCTCATATTCACATAAACCCTCTACCTTCCAGCTGCAGCATCTAGAACAGATGGTCTCTAAGATGGCTGCAGGAAGGCACACTGGTTCTTGATTACCGTGGCCCAGTGATCAATGTCATATCTGCTCATAGTGCACTGACCAAAACCAGTCATAGGACTCAGCCTAACTGCAAAAGAGCTCGAAAATGTCAAGGAGGATATGGAACATTTGGTGAGCACTGTCTCTGTCACAATGGCCACAATTTGTCTTTATTTCTCTGGACATTGAATATCCTTTCATATATTTAATAACTATTAATACCATGTTTCATGAGTTGCTTGGGCATGTCCTTTCTCCAGTTATCTACAGGAATTCCTGCTGTTCTCTTATTTGCTCTTTGGAGATATTTATATATTAAGGCTATTTTAGAATTTCTTAATGATTCTACTTATCACCTGTTCCAATTTCCTTATGTGTTTGGTTCGCATCTTAATGTTATGCATGTTACTAGCACAGAAAAGTTTTTCTTTTAAAATAATAATCTAGGAGGCGCCTGGGTGGCTCAGTCGTTAAGCGTCTGCCTTCGGCTCAGGTCATGATCCCTGGATCCTGGGATTGAGCCCCGCATCAGGCTCCCTGCTCCGCGGGAAGCCTGCTTCTATCTCTCCCACTCCTCCTTCTTGTGTTCCCTCTCTCGCTGTGTCTCTCTCTGTCAAATACATAAATAAAATCTTTTTAAAAATAAATTAATTAAATAAAATAAAATAATAATCTATTTTCTATTCATTAGATTGGGCTAATAATCAAGTCTATAATTTTCCTTTTTAAATGTTTCTGTTGCATTTAAACTTTAAAAGTCCTTTCCTACTTAAATACCACACATTCATCTATATCTTCTTATTTATGGTTTGACTTTTTACATTTAACTTCTTGATAAAAAATACAAAATGATGTATTGCTAGCACATGGAAAAAACAATGAGGAAGTCCCCAAGACTGAAATCATATAACAGATCAGAACATAGGTATGCATCATTATCCATTACCTTAGACAAATTGGCTACCAAAACTGAAGCTTTATTTATTGTACAGAGGGGTGATGGAAGCTAGAAAAAGGAGTAGCAGAGAGATGCAGTCCAAGGAGGAAATAGACATATCAGGCTATCACCAGCTACTAGAACATCCAGCTTCCTTTCCAGTTCTGATTCCAAGTTCTTAATGTTCACTCCTTATTATGAGTTTTCTTCCCATGCTGCTTGCCTACAGGGAGAGAATACATGGACTAAAGAACACAAATATCCAGGCTGCCTGTGTTACAAAAGAATGAATTGCACACCACTCTTGTTTGTTTGTTTAGAAAAAGTCAGTACCCGGGAACCTAGGTCCTTTACTTATGCTTAGAGTTTAATTTCAGAGCCTAAGAAGCCAGCTCAGAGCCTTAAACACAGTGATGACACCAAATGCAGCTCCCTACTTGGACTTGCCTAGAAATCACCATCTTTCCCAGGTAGAACTACTCAATAGCTCGATGCATGATTGCTTTGAAGACCAATGCACTTCATGAATTCTTTGCCCTTGCATAAGGACCATACTAACCTTCTCTTAATTATTTCAGTTTTAGTATTTGTGCTATCAAACTGAACCCATAGATTGTATTTAAAGCCTAAATCAAGGGCCAATGGGTCCTTTGGCAAATGGGCCAAATCCAGTCCATTGCCTGTGTTTGCAAATAAGGCTTTATTGAAACACAGCCACGCCCATTCATTTACATATTATCTATACCTACTTTTACTCTACAGTGGACTTGAATTGTTGTAACAAATAGACCATGTGGCCTGCAAAACCTAAAATACTTATTACTTGGCCCTTTACAGAATAAGTGCGCTGTCCCCTATCCTAGGGTAGTAGTTAGAGCAAGAAGATAAAAAGAACCTGGATCCTCAGAGCTAATGGAGAACCCCAGCCATCCTGTATGGCTTGTCTTCAACTGGACATTACAGAGAATTATATCTCTATCTTATTTGTGCCGCTGGACTTCTGTGGTATTAAAATTAATTCTTGGGTACCACAACTGACTATCACCTAACAAATCAGTTTGGAAATGAATACGTTTCAGTCAGGGTAAGCTAGGTTATGCCAAACTAGTAATAATCCTTGAAATTTTAGGTGCTTATAAGAAACAGGTTTATTTCTCACTCATGCTATATGTCTGTACACTGTGAGCGAGCTGCTAGTTCTGCCCCACATCTTTTCACTGCAGAACACAAGCTGAGGGAGCCCCCATCATTTGAACCATTATTTTTGGTCTGGCAGGGGAAAGAAATATGGAAATCATGAACTCTTTCTTAAAGCTTCCACCTAGAAGTGACATCACTTTTGCTCACCTTCTATTGACCAAAGTAAGATATGTACTGTAGCCTACATACTCTTGAGGCCCTGCTCCATATTCCCCAGTCACTTGAGTTCACCTGGAACTACAGGGCAATTCCCAGCAAGCTGACAGCTTCCCAACCCAAATGCCTGTTTCTCTCTTTTTTTTATTCTCAAGGGCTTTCACCAACACCAGAATTTGTTCCACACGTGAGGGTGATCCAGAAATACAAGGATGTTAGTGCCACTGGGGTAACCTTCAACAAATTGGAGGATGAGAGCTGTGATATATGCCCCAGGATCCCTTTCCTTTTATGGCACAATCCTTATGATATCTCTGAGTGCCCTCAACAGGATTGAATATTAGTGGCCCATAGCTTTCCCCCATTCCTGGGTCACTTCCCCACTTCCTCATTTTTGTTCCATAAGATCACTTCACAAATATTCTATGCTACACTTAAGGCTTTGTCTCAAGGTCCACTTTCATGAGAATTTAAATCAAGATATGTGGCCACATTTTTCACAGAAATTAAAAAAAAAATCCTAAAATTTATATGAAATCACAAAAGACCCCAAATAGCCAAAGCAAAGCAATCTTTAGAAAGAAGAAATGTGGAGGCATTGCACATCTTGATTTCAAACTATATTACGAAGCTATAGCAATCAAAACAGTGTGTACTGGCATAAAAACAGACACTTAGACCAATGGAACAGAATAGAGAACCCAGAGATAAATCCACACTTATATGGTCAACTAATATTTGACAAGGAAGCCAAGAATACTCAGTGTGGAAAGAATAGTCTCTTCAATAAATGGTGTTAGAAAAACTGGATATCCAAAAACAAAAGAATGGAATTGGACCCCTATTTATGCCATTCACAAAAATTAACTCAAAATGGATTAAAGATTTAAATGCAAGACATAAAACCATAAAACTCGGGCGCCTGGGTGGCTCAGTCGTTAAGCTTCTGCCTTAGGCTCAGGTCATGATCCCAGGGTCCTGGGATCGAGTCCCACATCGGGCTCCCTGCTCTGGGGGAAGCCTGCTTCTCCCTCTCCCCCTCCCTCTGCTTGTATTCCCTCTCTCGCTGTCTCTCTCTCTGTCGAAAAATAAATAAAATCTTTAAAAAAAATTTTTTAAAAACCCCATAAAACTCCTAGAAGAAAAACATAGAGAAAAAGTTCCTTGACATCAGTCTTGGTGATGATTTTTGAGATATGACACCAAAAGCACAAGCAACAGAAGCAAATATCAACAAGTGGGACTACATTAAACTAAAAATCTTCTACATAGCAAAAGGAACAATCAACAAAATGAGAAGATTTCCTACAGAATAGGAGAAAACATTTGCAAACTATATATCTGATACGGGGTCAATATCCAAAACACATAAAGAACTCCTACAACTCAATAGCAAAAAAACCAATCTGACTAAAAAATGGGCAGAGGACCTGACCAGACATTTTTCCAAAGAAGGCATACAAATGACCAACAAGTACATGAAAATGTGCTCAACAGCACTAATAGTCAGGAAAATGTACATCAAACCACAATGAGATATTGCCTCCTACCTGTCAGAATGTCTATTATCCAAAAGACAAGAGGTAAAGAAAAGGGAACCCTTGTGCACTGTTGGTGGGAATGTAAGTTGTGTAGCCACTATGGGAAACAGTATGGAGGTTCCTCAAAAAATTAAAAATAGAACTACCATATCATTCAGCAATCCCACTTCTAGGTATAAATCCAGAAGAAATAAACTATCTTGAAGAAATATATGCACTCCTATGTTCATTAAAGCATTATTTACAGTAGTCAAGACATGGAAACAACCTAATTGTCCATCAGTAGGTAAATGGATAAAGAAAATGTGGTATTTATATACAATGAAATATTATTCAGCCATAAAAAAGAAGGTAATCCTGCTATCTGCAACAACATGGATGGACCTTGAGAGTATTATGCTAAGTGAAATAAATCCAACAGAGAAAGACAAGCACTGCATGATCTTACTTATAATGGAATCTAAAAGTCTGAACTCAGCAGCAGCTCATTCTGCCCACAGGTCCTGTTCATGTGCTTTAATAAAACCACATTTTTTGCACCAAATAAATAAATAAGCTGAACTCACAGGAATATTAGAATGGTAGTTGCTAGGCCTAAGAGTTTGGGGCAAACCGTGAGATATTGGTCAAAGGGTACAAACTTTCAGTTATAAGATGAATAAGTTCCAAAGATCTAAGGTACAGCACGATGACAATAGTTAAGAATAGTGTAATATTGTTAATAAAATATATACTAAGTATATTGTAATATACTTGAAAGTTGCTATGAAAGTACTTTCATGTTCTCACCGTAACAAGAACATCAACAAAATGGTAGTCATGTGAGGTGAAGGTTATGTTAACTAACCTTACTGTGATAAATATTTTGCAATATATGTATGTATCAAATCATCGTATTGTATACCTTCACCTTGCATAATGTTATGTGTCAGTTATATTGCTCCAAACCTGGAGGATAAAAGATTCATGGCCATGCCTAATTTCAAAAGAATAGGGGAAAACAAATTCAAGAAGACTCCTGAATGAGAACAGCTCTACTGACCCCCACAGCTTTCTGGGCCTTTCTAAGTTTAGTTCCTGAGAACCAAGTACCACATGTTCCAGTCCCCACTAAACTATGCTTTGTCCCCTTGCACACGCCTTCACTTTTCTGCATCCATCACATTGGTCATGTTCTCTGCCTGGATTACTCTTTCCTTCCTGTTTTTAATATCTGTAATCCAGATTACTCCTTAATTTTAGACCCAATTTAAACAATGCCTCCTCCTTTATCTGAGCCTGTCCACTCTTTCCTACCTCACCAAACAGGAAATAATCCTTCCCTGCTCTAAACACTTAATAGCCTTTTACACTTCTCACTTCCTACCTTAATTACTGTTATATTTTACCTGCTTTAATCTAGTATAATCTTCTCAAAGATAAGATTTTTTTCTCAATTCATTTTAATCTCTCCCATTGCCTAACACAGCACTAAAATATAATAAAGGTTGCTGGCCCCTAACTGATTGAATAAATGCAATTTTGTTCAATCAGAAACGTATTCACCCCACACCTACTGGGCTCACCAGAACACCTTTCTTTACCAGAAGCTAATGCAGGGGAAAGCTAGTTTCTGTTTGTGTACAAATCTGTGACAATTCAATATAACATCTTCTCTCATAATAAAGGACTGATTTCAAGAGAAGTAAACATTTTTATTGTATATTTTCTTTTTTTTTTTTTTTTTTTAAAGATTTTATTTATTTATTTGACAGAGAGAGACACAGCGAGAGAGGGAACACAAGCAGGGGGAGTGGGAGAGGGAGAAGCAGGCTCCCCGCGGAGCAGGGAGCCCGATGCAGGGCTCGATCCCAGGACCCTGGGATCATGACCTGAGCCGAAGGCAGACGCTTAACGACTGAGCCACCCAGGCGCCCCTATTGTATATTTTCTATCTCCCAGAATGGATGCATATTCTTCTTTCATCCATTTGCGTAAACTTTCTTGAAAACAGAAATGAGTATCTTCACCTGTGTGTACAACTTGTGTCTCCTAATATAAGAGCTGTGAATAACAAGAAAATCTTACCTTTTAACACTAACTTCATGTAATGAATTGGAAATGGAACACAGCTTAGAAGGACAATAAGCTCACCTTGAACTCCATTTCAAACTTAGATGTTTGGGGTAAGCTACGTGCTTTAAAAAAAATCACCTCACCTTCTAAAATGGGGGGAGATAAGTATCACAATGTAGAACTGACCTTGGAGCAGATAAATGGCTCCCACTCTTAGGGGACTTTCCTGCATTGCACTGATGATGGGATAGCCCCAGGCTTGGAAAAATGTATTCCTCTAACAATTATTGCTTGAATTCCTGCTATGTCCCAGCCTCATGTTAGGCCCGGATGGTGAGCACCAAGCACAGTTCCCGCCCTCAAAGAACTAACATTCCAGTATGTGTTGGAACGAGAGCTGTCCTGACTCTGGTATTTATTAGCTGCATGATCTTGGGTAAGTCACTAGATCTATTTTAGCCAATATTTTTGTAGTTGTTTATAGAGAGGAGAGATTATCCAGCAGCCTCACCCTCTTGCTGAGGGACTCAAATGTCCAAGTGAGTCCTGACTCAGATATCACTGGGTGTGGGTGTCCAGTAGGAATGAGCACATGGATGGAGATTACGATGGGCCCCCAGGGGGTTACTAGAGTTATTTTCACATTTTCTCCTAAATCAAGGTCAGGTAACTCTTTGCAGGCCATGCCAGGGAAAGAGACAGCTGCCTTCAGAAACTGTCTGCCTGGAAGGAATCATAAACATTTCCAAAGGAGAAAAAAATACGGGAAATACACAGCTGGCCCACATTAGGACAAGTTGACTTTCACAAGGCCCAGCCCTTACTGGCCATTGGAGAAACCTGCCACATGGAAGAGAGGGCCACAAGCCTTAACTCTAACTCCCCACCATGTTTCCCCAAATATACCCTCTAAATGAAATAAAATGAAATAAATTTCATTTTAAAATAATTGAAATGAATATATTTTCATTTTTGATTAAATTAAATTTCTCCCTAATGAGAGAACTTAAGTACTGAGGACTATGATTCTGTAAGTTTGGATTGAGCCATGGAAGGCCACAAACTATAATATCTAATATAATGTCTAAGGGGTTTTGATCCCCCCAAAACAAATTCATTCCTGTTGAAAATGTATGCTCTAGGAGAACACAGAGAATTCTCTAACAGATTGAAAAATCTGTAGGCTTCTCCCCCTCACCCCAGGTCCCGAGCTACCTCATGTCCAGGGGCCCTAATGCATCCCTGAACATGTGAAGTTGAGGGAATGACCCTGTCAGTGTCCTTAGGATGGACATGTCTTGTGAGGATCTGCCTGAAATACTCTCTAATCTTAAACCAGGAAAAGAATAAAGCAGCAGTAAAGTCAGCAGCACAAAGAGCTTTCACAAAGCAATTTAAGTTTAAACACCAGATTGATTATTGGATATTTATTTTACACCTATTGTATGCAACACACTGGAGTAAGAAATTCAACCGGGTGTGTTGATAACAATGCCAGGTTTCCCTTAGCCAGCTGGAGCTAAAATGTCAGGAAGTTCTATGAGCCTTAAGTTAGAGGTGGGGAGAGGCCTCTATGGTCTTCATAAAAGAAGCCCTTTCTGTCTTCATATGCAGCCCTTCAAAAATGGATCCAGCAATTCATTTCTCTGGAACATTTTTTCCTTTCATCCCTGAATTGAAGAAAGTCCTCAGGGAAACAAAGGTAGTGAATGCTTATACCAAATTCATCTTCATTCCAGAAAAGTCTAACAGGAAACTAATCAAAAGGTGCAGGAAGTCTCATTAAATTGGGGGAGAGTGCAGGTGGGTGGAGCCTGGGCATATACCATTTTGTGTAGCTGGGTTTATAACATTTTGGGTCAGAGGACCAAATGTCCTCACTGCTTACCATGATTTATATTTTTACATAAATTATTTCTGATCTGAAATGCCATTTCTTTGTCTTCCTGACTTAGTCGCTCAGTGAAATTTTATACTTTTGCCAAATATCTGATACTCCACAGAAATTGAAATCAACAGAGAAATTAATGTGCCAGTTTCTTAGGTAACTAAGGAACTCTGTAGGAGAATTCTGTGGAGAACACTGGGCTTCTTGAGGATATAATTAAAGGTAATTCCAACCCAGATGTGAGGCACAGGAAGCTCAGGACAGACACTCTGTGTCAAAACTCAAATTGTGGGTGGGAAGGAAGGGCGAGGAGGAAACTGCAGGGAAAGCAAGCTATTAAAATGATAAATACGTAATCATACGATGTTACTAAATCCACCTCAACTTTATCAAGTCTTTAACTCATATCATTGGACAAAACAATTTTTAATTCATATGCAATAAAGAAAAAAGTTAGGGGAAACCAGACTGCCAAAATTATTCCACGGGGATCTCAACTTCAACATTTAGGAATGAGACAGGCAGCATTTCATTATCACAGTCAAATGCATGTCAGATGATAGATAACATCTCCTGGTTGAGGTTTCAGCTGTATTTTATTAGGAACTGGGCAGAAATATTAACTTGCCCTGACTTGAGAGTTATTTAGCACCTTCAGCTAGTACTTATTCAAAATGCCAGAGGGAAAACAATCAGGCAGTTTTTCCAAATGAGCAGAACAGCATAGCGGGATATTGTAGGTATTTGTATATGTGGGAAAGCTCAAAAAATGCAAATGAAGAAATTCACTCACGCATTTATATATGGGGAAGCCATGTAGATTTATTTGCAGATTTTTTTCCGCTCTGTTTGTGATATCTAAGGAGAAATAAATGTGATTTGACTGGATTTTAACCACTATTGAACAATCAAGATTTGTATGAACCATTTGGGTGCACTCTGCTTTGTCTCCTGGGGCGCTTTCTAATAATGCCTTAGATTTCCTAAGCAAGAAACCTTGAAATTATTTAATTTCATTGTTGGTATTGTTTCTACAGTTCCATCAACATTATCATTCACAGGGGAAAGAAAGATGGAAACTGTCAGATCGAATTCAGTTTTGTAACACATATGCTTGGAGTCATAAACAACTAGGAAAGAATAATTTATCAGACGCTCCAGCTGTTGTGACACAGTACCAAGTGCAATGAATACTTAAAACAATTTGATTAGTGTAGAACGTCAGTCTGAATAATACTTGAATCAGGAAGTGTTTTTAAACTGAATATTTTCTGGTCTACTTGTTTCAAATCAAGTAGACATTTTGCCAAATCTCTGCTTCCCTCGGTGTTTTATGAACATACATCCCCAGTTGGGTCTATCCAGGGTGAAGTAAGATAAAAAGACAACTAACATTTGCCAACAATTATAAGTTTCGTTTTGCAAGAAAAGCCCTATAATCTATATAATCCTGGATTTTCCCAAACGACTGGATTTTGTCAGTGATTTTGTTAAAGGTGATCTGTATAATGTATGTAACCAAAAGTGATTGTAATTTCATACAATGTATAACTTAAAGCATGTTTTATAAATATGAATATGCAAATTGTGGGGACAGGGCAGCAGGGGGAATGTCCTTTGTCAGACTGATGCCTTAGTTTTGGGTTTGGAAAATAGTTCATTCTTAAGCATTATGTGGACTGTTCAGGAAGTTGCAACCTGGTAAATGTCAGTACCTTAGATTACAGCAGTGGGTCTCAATTAGAACATCTAGCAATATGCATCACAACTAGGTGGGGGTTGAAGGTCCCTTAGGCTACTAGTGGGTAGAGACCAGGATGCCACTAAACATGCTATAATGCTCAGGACAGCTCCCCAGGACAAAGAACTGTCCAGCCCAAAATATCAATAGTACCAAAGGCAAGAAACTCTGGATTGGGGTGGGGGGGGGGGTGGAAATACACACTGGTTAGATTTTCTTGAGGCCTAACTGCTGAGTCTCAAAACAATTATCCATATGATCAGGAGGTAGAGAGAAGAGGTAAGCACTGAGCTGGGAATTATGAAATATTTCTAGTCCTTGCTCTGTCAAGGTAATAAAGACAGACTTCATGATTTAAAATTTAAAAACAACAAATTTAAACAAGTATAGTATTCATAAGAGCCCTGGTTTCCTCATATGTTAAGGAAAGACCTCTAGGCTTTACATTTCCCAGAAGCCTTTTAATCATGCTTTTCCATCACACCAGATATTGATTTCTTATAGAAATTTTCCATTTATAAATTCTTTTATGGCCATCATTTCCTTTGTTGAAATAACAACACAAATATTAATTATGTTGTGATTAATAACATTTGCATACAAAATTGAAGTTGGGTTCTTTGAAGAAAGCTACAATTCTATCAATGCTTGGGATTCTCCAAAAAATAAATAGCCTCTCTACCCATCAATTGATGGAGACTACATCCCATCCTCTTGAATCTAGGTTGGTCGTGTGATTTGTTTTTGTCAACAGAATGAATGCCATTACTGTGCTAGTTCTGGGTCTAGGCCTAAAGAGGCCTGGCACCTACTTTTACACTCTTTGAGCCAGGTGTAATATTATAAGGAAGTTCAGACTAGACTAGTGACATTAGAAGCCATAGAGAAAAAGTCCTGAAGGATGAGAGGCCATTTTGAATGTTTCACCCCAGCCAAGCTCCCGCCTGAATGCAGCTGCATGTGTGACCCAGTCAAGATCACCCAGAGCAGAAGAACCAGCCAGCTAAGCCCTGCCCCAATCCCTGCCCCACAGAATGTGACGAATTATACATCATTCTTTTAAGCCATTATGTTTGGGGATTTTGTGTTTCACAGCAATGAATAACTGAAACAGAACTTTGCTGGCAACTCAGAGAAATCCTCACTTCAGCTTCACCTACTAGTGATTTAATCTTCTCTTCCAGGGACAAAAAAATAGAGGCATGACTTTCCTCCCAGCATGGGAGGCACCAGAAAAAATTTCTATTATAACCCAGTTACTAACTTCCCCCTCCAACTTACCTGCTTAGCTTCACTGTGGACCTTAGTATAGTATTACTAGAGAACTCAGGGTCCCCCATGTTGCTAGACCAGGTCTCTGTTTTCCTAAGTCTGTCACAAGATGAGCAGAGTTTTACTTGCTTCTCCTAACATGTACAAAATTCAGTCTATTCACAAAACTCAATCAACTCAGTACAATCAACTCACAAAATGGCTGAACCATGCCTGTGAATCCTTGTTTGTTTCCATGTAAAATACAGGTAGCTAACTGTTGGAACACTTGAATCTCCAGAATGTTTTTGGCTTGGCTAATACCAGGAAGGATCAAATCTGGAAAATAAGTAATAGGATTCCAAGTACACTGCTGTCTCGACTCAAGTGGTTTCATGTAAAAGTATAAAACCCTTAGTACCATGAGGCAATGGGTAGGCCTCAAAGATGACTCACCACGCCATCCATGCTTCCACCATGGTCTGCCTTTTGGTTTTCTGCTTCCCTGAGAGGAAAACTTTACTAGCCAGACTGGTGACCAGTTACCCTGAGCACAAAGACAATGGCAGATCCCTTACCCCTGCTAGTCACATAGCTTTGTCCTTTCTTTCTCATTATTTTCCACTGGAAAGTTCTGGTGGGAATACCTAATAATTAGAACATTGGTAAAGAGAACCATTCATCCAATAAAAAACACCTTGTTTAATTAAAAAAAAAAAAAAACTCAGTCAAATTAAAAGGCTCTCACCCTACTCCTAGAGTTCAAGGGGCCCCACCTCAAACACATAGAAAATCTAAATATTATGTTTGAATTCGCCCTGGGCTACAACGTCCCACACCCTACTTCCCTATCCTTGCATCCAAATAGCTGTATTTTCTTTTTTTGAACATTTTAAGTACATCAAACAGTATGATTCACCTTATATTTTTATTGTAAAAACACCCTTTCAATGTTGCCAAATACTTTCTAAAAGAGGTATTTCAATTTATGCTGCTACCAGTTTTACCAAATCCTACCAAGGCAAAAAATAATTATTTTAATACTTAAGACTGGTTTCAGAGGTGAGAAATGATTATTTGCTTATTTTAATTAGCCTTTTTTATATAGGCATATGCACCGTATTTACCTCATAAGAATCATATCAGAATCAAATTATCTAGACACTGAACACAGTGAGTAATTAAGACCAAAAGAAATCGAAATCCCTAAAATTTCCATACCTTTCCATTTAATAATTCCTAAACCTTATACAACTGGAAATTTATCCACATGAAATTATTAAAAGGAAAAAGTTATGAGGGCAAAGAAGACTGATAAAGCCAGCATATAATTGCTTAGTAAGTGTAGTCAAAATGTGAACAAGTCACTCTTCACTAAGTTCTTTGACATACGGCAGGAATTTTAAATTGACTATTTTAGCTAGTGGGCAACTGTAATAATACCAGGCAGAGATAAGGGAGCTGTGTGAGTATTTTTGGAATCCCAAATCATGAGAGCAGATGAGATTACACAAAAGATTGTACAGACGGAACAAGCCCAGGATTAAGCCAGCAATGGCAATAGCAGTGTGGACTGTCTTTTAAAAGATGCTCAAAGACCAGAGAGAGGCCTACACACAGGGCCAGGAGAGCACAGGGCCCTCTGAGCCCTGGTGGAAGGGGTCTGAGAAAAGTTTGGAGGCCGGGAAGATTGTCCAGCCTTAGCAAGCAGTGAAGTTAAGAGACTCGGAAAGGAAGAGGAAACTTTGGGACTTTGGGTATGTAGGTGGTGGCACTGACAGGGAGAAGTGGAAGGCGACACAGTTACTGGAAGGCGGGGTTGGAGAATGCAGAACAACACATTACCCCATCCTCAAATAATTCACAATGACTTGGAAACCGATCAAGGCCGTGCCAGGGTCCAAGATTCACGGCATCAAGTGTTATAAACAGACAAAGGGACAGGAGCTCAGTGGGCACGTTCGTGTTCAAAGAAGCTGGAAAGGGAGTTGGGTACAAACGCGTGGCAGAGAGGACAGTGACTTAAGCCTCTAGACCAGATGCCAGGGCCCGGGGGCTGGTCCTGCCGTCCTGGTGCCAGCCCTGGCAAGGTGGGCGACCTCACCCTGCTGGAGGGAGTAGGGAGAGAACCATCTCTAAGATCACTCCTGGCTCCAAAGAGCTGTGTTCTCGGACAGGAGAGTTATGTGTGAGCTGGGAGGGGGGAAGGGGTGCCCAGGCAAACAAATACATAAAAGCTTGTATCCTGTCCTTTTTAAAAAGAGATACTAAAGGGGCACCTGGGAGGCTCAGTCAGTTAAGCATCTGCCTTCTGCTCAGGTCATGATCCCAGGGTCCAGGGACTGAGCCCCATGTCAGGCTCCCTGCTCATCGGGGAGTCTGCTTCTCCCTCTCCCTCGTTCCCTCTCTCAAATAAATAAATAAATAAATTTTTAAATTAATAAATAGAAATAGATACTAAAGAATAAGTCAAACTACCACTTAAATTGCCCCTGTGTCAGCCACTATGGAAGTATTCCTTTCTTTCCCATCCGCACAACTAGGGTCCCACCGACGAGGATGATGCGGTTGAAGAGAGCTGTGAACTAACGTTATGCTCTACATCAGAGATTGCAAACTAGGGCCCACTGGCCACATCCATCTACCACCTGTTTTTTGTAAATCAAGTCTTATGGAACACAGCCACTCCTATTCATTACATATTGTCTGTGGCTGCTGTCCTGCTACAAAGGCAAAGGTGAATATTTGCAACAGAAACAGCAGGGTCTGAAAAATCAGAAATATTCACTATGTGGCCATTTTCAGGAACAGTCTGTCAAGCCCAGCTGTAAAGTCACAGTTCCCACTACACACTGGGATCCAATGGAGAATTTTTAAAAATACTGGTTGGCTGAGTCTCTCCTCCCCCAGAGATTTTATTCAATTGATCTGAGGAATAACCTGGGCATCAGGGTTTTTAAAAGGTGTCCCCACCCCCATGATTCTAATGTGCAGCCAGAGTTGAAAAATCATTGCTGTGGGTTCCCTGAGGCTGAACCTCTTAGATCTTCAGAAGGCAACATACCCATATCACATCTTAGTTCCCTGTGGAAATGAGTTAAAAGCTATTATTAGTATTTATCTCTCTGTTTCCACCAAGAAATGATATCACAGTGATATCACTTAAAGTGATATCACTTAAAGAGCATTTCTCTCTCTCTTTCGAGCAAGAAAATCCAAGCATTGACTATTCTGTTTCTCAATGGCTCTGATAAAAGGACCCATTCAATAAAATCTTCCTAAAATTCAGTGTCAAGGGGAAAAAGTGACTCCAGATAAATTTGTAAACTTCCTTTTACTAAACAGCTAGAGCTGTAAACACCAAAGTCCTTCATGTTTTATCTTCACTGCCAGGAAGTGAATATGGTCCTTAATGGAAGGAACTAGAATCAGTCCAGGTGCCTGGAACATCTGTGTCTTTCATCCTTTTATTGTTTTTCTGTTTTAGTCTTGCTTTCCATTGTTCCATTTGTTTTATCATTGATCAATTACTCAGATCCTTTTTTAAAAGAAGACAAAAAGCAGTAAATATAAATATATATACATTTACTTCATAAAAATGTGGTCGTTTTAAAATACGTCTGCAAATGTTTTTACACTCTTGCCATGGAGAAGTGGGATCTATGTTCTTTCCCCTTGAACCTGAGCCAACTTTAATGGCTGGCCTACTAATATGTTAGTGAAGCCATGTGGCCTCCAGGGCTCAGTTACAAAAGATGATGCCATTTCTACTTCATTTGCAGGAACTACGTTGGAATTCACAGCCACCGTGTAAAGAAGTCCTACAACCCTGAGGCCACCATGCTAATTAGAAACCCAAACTAGCCCATGCAGAGAGACTACATGGAGAGAGAGATGTCTGGCCAGCCCCCATGTATTCTAATTTCCTGCTTTTCCAACTCTAGCTGCGTCTGGCAACAACCACCTGAAATACTCGTGTTAGAAGCACCTAACCATTCACTTTCCAAATTCCTGACCCACAGAGACCATAAAAGATAATAAAATAACTGCTGTTGTTTTAAGTCACTATACTTTGGCATGGCATTATTAGGCTGCAATAGGTAACAGTAAATATATTCACATTCACAGTAATATTTGTAACCCCCTCTACTAAAGGAGCCCTCTCAATTCCCCTTGTAACCTGACCTGTTGTCACAAACTATCAGATGGTGAGAAAGCTTATCCACTTGGGAAAGGATCAACACTGGGAAAGGATCAATACTGGATACTAAAATCATTAGTGAAAGGTTAATAGAAAACTGGACGGTATCACCCATAGATGATATTGACAAAATCTAATGCTAATGACAAAAAGGAGTATCTTCCTTTACGATGGACAAATCTGGCTTCCACCATTGGTAACAGATTAACCAATGTGGCATCACAATGGTGGGCCAGATGGCCAGACATCTCCGTACCTCCGGATGGGATATAATGTGAAGTGCACAGCATCATCACCTAAGAGGTACCGTCACCAAAATGTTTAACTTGAATCTAACCTAGCCTTTAGAGTTAACTCGCTTTGTACAGGAATTACAGGGAAGAGAAAAACTAGATAAACAACACTATGAGGGAACCATCAGACAAATTTACAATGTGGGACATTCTACAAAATATCTAACCTAATTTTTTCACCTTAAAAAAGGGCGGAGGGAGTGTTCTAGATTGAAAGACTTAAAGGACATAACAATCCAATGCAGTGTCATCTTTGTTTGTATCCTGGATCAAAAACATCTATAAGTGACACTGTGAGGACAACTGGGAATATTTCAATACAGGCAGGTTATTAGTGATATTAAGCAAATAGTGTCAATTTGGTTATATGAAAATGGCATTGTGGGTGTGTAGGAAAACATCCTCTTTTAGAGATGCACGCCGAACTATTTAGGGATAATATGTTATAATATGCATAATTTATTTTAAAATGGTTCAGTGACCAAAAAAAAGAGGTGGATGAAGCAAATATGAAGAAATGTTAATAATTATTAAATCTGCATGGTAGATTGATGTCTATTCTATTCTTTCAACTTGTCTGTATGCTTGAAATTTTTCATGATAGAAAGTTTTAAAGGCTTAGAATCTTGTTGAGAGCAATGTTTTTTAAAGTTCATCCAGCTACTCTAACTTATATGACTCCTGCTACTGTTCAAACATATATTCTCTGGACAGAAAAAACAGCTGAGATCCACTCACCTCAGGCTAATTTGGTTGAAAGGAAGGACACGCCCCTCTCCCTCAAGCTTGGCGGAGAAAGGTAAGAAAAGCAAGCAAGCTTGCTTTTAGGCTCAAATGATCTCATGAGGACTCCAGGACAGGAATGGAGGAGACCCAGGACTGCGGGAAGGGACCAGCTCAAGAGAGCTCAGATAAGAGAGTATTTGCAGAAACAGTGTAGCTCCAGGGACAGATCCCACCAGTCCTCTGCCAGAAGCATCATTCTCCTTCTTTCTCTGGCTCATTCTCCTTTTCTCCCCAGCCTGTGCATTTCTGTTCCTCTCTGCCATCACAGCCTCCCCGGATCTGGCTCTCCTTGCAGGCTCTTGCAGCTGCAGCATCCACATCCAACTGGCAATTATCCTCTGTGTTTCTTAGTTCTGATTCACCAGAGCAGGAACCAGACTGGCCCTACGCATCACTGTACACCCTTTGATCAGTCCAATCAGCCATGGCCAGAGAAAATGGATCAAGTGATTTAAAAAAAAAAAAATTCCTTTTAATGGCTGCTGAGGCATCAAGGGTGTTAGATGGGTAAAGAGTACAGAGTTGTGGACAGGGCAGACAATGATAGCATCTCTGAAACAGCCTCTTTTCTGTCCAACAGAGATTATCCTGAGCTGCAGGAAAATTTTCACAAGGATCTAAAGAAGATATTCATGGGTTTCCACACCTCTCCACAGGATCACTGTGTCCCATGAGATCCTTGTCTAGCTCATTAACATAAAGCAAAGATGTCTCAGAACACAGGCTTTACCTGTCACTTTGCTCTGAATTGAACACATACCTGAAAATAGATGAAGCAAGGAGATCAATCCTCTGCCTGGATTTAAATTACCCAAATTAATCATAGACTTTCATTGAGACCTAGTATTACCCCTATTTACTGGCTTTCTTTGGCCAGTAAATATGTATTGAGTGAATGTCTATGGTCACACTTTGCTAAATGAACATAGGGATATACACACAAGAAGGCAGAGCCTCGATATGTAAGCATGTAACAGTGTCATGGGGTGAGATGATCTATACACTCCAGAAAACATCAATAACAAAGTAATTTCACAACATGAGAGCTGTCATAGGTCAATATATGTTAAATGTGAAGTGAGTGCCATGAGTGCAAAGTAAGGTCACATAAGCTGGAAAATTCAGAGAAAAAGCTTTCTGGAAGGAGTTTGGCCCTGAAAGACACACTTCAAGGTGGGGAGAACAACAAGTAAGATTCAAGAAATGTGTCAGGCAAGTCTGGAAAACAGATAGTAGATAAACATGATTAGAGAAGAGGATTTTATTGAAGGCAAGCGGGACGTGATTTGGAAGAGGTAGACAGAGACCAAGTTGCACAGGAAGGACCCTCAATGCCAGGATAATGAGCTCCATCATATGAGTAAGGACTTGGAGTCAGGAAGGGATAGGATGAGATCAGTGTTTTAGGAAGTGCTGGTGTCAGGGGTGGGTTGAGAGGCCAGAGATCTTTGCAATTTACAAAGCTTCCTCACATATGAGTCATCTAATTCTCTCCTGGCAAATGGTTTCTTAGGAGCCTCTTAGAGACTGGTGCAGGGCAACTTTCAGAAGTCTACACAGACTGGAGTTACAGCAATTTTAAAAAGTAAATTACCGGCGCCAGAATGGTCAGACAGATCAATGAAGCAGAATGGGACATCTGGAAACAGACCCAAATATTTATATTTGTATTTGTATATGAATTTAATATTTTATCAAGTGGCATTGTAAATCAGTGAAGGAAAGAGAACAATTTAATAAATAGTTTTAAAACAATTGGCTAATGACTTAGGAAAAAGAACTAGGTGAGATTCTTGCCTTACAACTTAACATCACAAAATTTTTTTAATGGATAAAGCTGTAGATCTCAAATTCTGGCATATATTTAATCACCTGGAGGGGTCTGGTATAAGGGAGATTCCCAGACATTCTGACTCACTGGTTCTTAGGTGAAACTAGTTAAAGACACTTGTGTAAAGACTTAAATATAAAAGATGAAACTATTTAAAAAATCACTTAAAAATAGATTAATACTTACATAAGATTTAGGAGGGATGCATGACACCAAAAAAAAAAAAAAAATTGACTCCAAAAAATTAAATACATTTATATCATATTTACATCAATAAAGAGACCTCCTCTCCTGAAAAGATGGAATAGATGTACTTGTACTACTCCTCCCATTGAATACAGCTGAAAACTCTCAGCATTATATATAAAACAAGCATAAGAAGACTGTGAATGATGGAGAGCAGGAGGCAGACTGGCTCGGGACCTTGGGATCTGAAGTGGGCTCCCTGAGTTTCCTTTTTGCCTCATGTATCCCAGACAGGGTGGTGGTGGAGAAGGCAACACCCCAGAATCACCGATGAGTGCAGACAAAAAAGCCACAACAAAAGCCTGCTCTCTCTAAGCAAAGGACAAGGAAGGGGGCAACCTAGCAAGGCAAAAACTTGTAGACAACAGCTTCTCTACCCTTGTCAAACACCACAGAAAAAGCTGCAGCCCTTACCTCTGTCAGTAAAGGCTGAATGGAGAGCCTAGACCTCCCCGCCAACCCCCTGGATGCTAGGTCCTCTCTCCTTCCCTGTTGTGTGGTGTAGAATAAGCCTAATGGGGAGTCAGCCCAGCTATAATGACGTCATGGGTTGTCCCTGCACAACGTCAGTGGAGGACGCACAGGAAGCAGTAACAAGGCCCCTCTGCCCCTCCCAGCTAGGACATAACCGGTAGGCCTACCAGGAACCCTGAACTCCCACCCCCGCCAGCAGTAAGAAGGAGCCTCTCCCTCCAGGTGTCAGCACAGGCCGGTGGGGAACCAGGCCTTCTAACCATACCTGGCAGTAAGGAGGCTGTGCTCCTTTCCCCTGCCGGAGCAGTGTCCAAAACGAAAGCAAAAGCAAAACACCTGCTACCATAATAGATTTAAATAAGATCCAGAGTCTCATAACATAAAATCCAAAATAACCAGGGTTCAATGGAAAATCATTCATCATAACAAGAACTGGGAAGATCTCCACTTGAATGAGAAAAGAAAGTTGAGAGATACTGTTTTCAGCAAGATGGAAGGAGTTCCCAGCCCTCACCCCACCTCACCCCCAGAAACACTGATCTAACAACCATCCAAAGACAAAAATATCTTTACAAGAGCTCCCAAGTCCAATTGAGAGGTTCCAGCACACAGCATAGCACAATCCAAGAACACTGCAATGAAAAACGTTAAAAAGAAGAGTCTGACTTTACCCACGTCATCCCTCCCCCCCCGCCCGCACTATTCAGCACCAAGAGAGATCCCCTTGGCCACGATTTCTCCCATGGCTCAAGGAGAGAGTGAGGTGAGCATCCGACCTCTCCAGCCTTTCAGGGCTGCCCGCAAGGCCCGCTACCGTCCCCCGTCACCCAGGACACTGAGGAAATCGGCACAGCCGCTGGTTTGGGGGCAGCTAAGCAAAAAGAAGAGGGGAGGGGGCTTACAGCAACCAGTGCACAGGTTTTAACAACCACTGGCACTCTCCAGAACGTGCATTCTTCTCAAACATGCAAGGGACACCTGCCAGGATGGGTCCCATGCTGGATCACAAAACAAGGCCTAACAAATTTGAAGATCAAAACCAGGCCAAGGAGCTTTTATAACCACAGTGGATGGAAGAAGAAATCAATAACATAACGAAAATGGAAAAATTCACAAATACATGGAAATTAAACAGCACACTCTTAAACGAACATCAGGTCAAAGAAAATCTCAAAAGGGGATTTTAAAAATACCTCAAGAAAAACTAAGCTGATCACCCTGGATTACCTAGTGCATCCCACCTCCAACGACAAGCGTCCTGATAAGAAGCAGGAGAGAATACGTGAACAGAGGAACAGAAAGCCCTGTGAAGGCAGAGGCTGAGATTGGAGGGATGTGTCCACAAGCTGAGGAGTGCCTGGAATCACCAGAAAGTGGATGAAGCAAGGAGAAACTCTCCCCTAGAGACTTCAAAGGGAGCGTAGCCCTGCGGACAACTTAATTTCAGATCTCTGACCTGCAGAATGGTGAGGGAATTAATTTCCGCTGTTTTTTTGTTTTTTGTTTTTTGTTTTTTTTTATTTATTTGAGAGAGAGAGAATGAGAGAGAGCACAAGATGGGGGGAGGGTCAGAGGGAGAAGCAGACTCCCTGCCGAGCAGGCAGCCCGATGTGGGACTCGATCCCGGGACTCCAGGATCATGACCTGAGCTGAAGGCAGTCGCTTAACCAACTGAGCCACCCAGGCGCCCAATTTCTGCTGTTTTAAGGCACCAAGTGTGTGGTAATTTATTGCAGTAGCCCTAGCAAACTGATTCAGATGCCAGCACCAAGCTGATACAGCTGGTGGAATCATCAGACAATGATTCTGAAGCAACCCTCGTACAAATGCTTCAATAAGCAATTACCAATATGCTTGACACAAAGGAAAAAAATGGAAGTGTCCACAAAGAAGCAGAAGATACAAAGAAGAGCCAAATGGAAATTTCAGAAGTGAAAAATACAATAACCAAAATTTTAAAAAATACAAAGGATGAGCTTAGCAGCAGAATGGAGATGACAAAAGAATGAGTGAACTCGAAAATAAATGATAGAAATCACACAACAGAGAAAAAAAATAGATTGAAAAAAGAATGAACGGGGTGCCGGGATGCCTTGAGTGTCTGCTTTCGGCTCAGATTATGATCCTGGAATCCTGGGACCGAGCCCCGCATCGGGCTCCCTGTTCAGCCAAAAGTCTACTTCTCCCTCTCCCTCTGCTGCTCCCCCTGCTCATGCACTCTCGCTCTCTCTCTCTCTCTCAAGTAAATGCATAAAATCTTAAAAAAAAAAAAAAAAAAAAGGAATGAACAGAGAGAGTTCCAGGGACCTATGGTACTCTTATAGAAGATCTAAACTTGTGTCATTGGAGTAACAGAAAGAGAGAAAGAGGGTGGAACTAACGAAAACAATGAATTGTGGATCACTGCATCGAAAACTGGTGATGTGTTGTATGGTGACTAACATAACATAAAAAGATAAGATTTTAAAAAAAATTTTTTTAAACAAACGAGAAGAAAATATTTCCTACGTAGGATAGCCAAGGAGTCACTATCCCTGTGCAAGGTCTATTTTAGGGTCCCTCTCCAATCACATTCCCTTCTAGGGGATCTTCCTGCCCACAGGTTCTCTTCCTCAGCCAATTCTGATGGGAAACTGATGGTCACCTCGTCCTAGAGTAGCTTATTCACAGGTTACCAGTGGTGGTGACAAAAAAGAAGTAGGTGACAATGATCTGCTGAGCCAATCAGTTTCTCTTTAAATTGGTGGTATAAATCACAACTTTTCAAAGTATAAGCATCATGTGGAGTTGGGGCTAAGATGAACATACTGATTGAATTATGATAAAACTTGCACACTAACTGACAAGAAACTGTTAACAACATACTAGTAAGTATTAAAAAGGAGGTATAAAAAACAGAATGTACAGTATAATCCCATTTTGGGGAAAAATACATATATATCAAAAACATGAAGAGTGAAGCAGAGTTAAGTGAAAGGAAGAAATCACCAGACATGCTCTATCTTAATTTTTGTTTTTTGCTAACTTCTACCTTTTAATATTCCAACAACAAATACGTATAATTTTCAAAGTAAAAATAAGAACTTGAAAAACTAGAATAATTTCTGTTTTGCTTTATTTGGGTTTGATTTTCATTACATAACCTATAAATTCTAGTCTAGTGTTACCTGAGAAATTAGCAAAATTTTAACTCTTAAACTGGAGGAATATACCAGTCAGAAATACCCTCCCCCACACACTGATCTGATTAGGGTAGAGCACAATTTTTCTTAAGCTATATGTTGCTCATTAAATCATTACTACAAGAGGAAATTATAAACAGTGGACAAATTAAAGGAGAACATGCCTGGAAGAATATTTGCTGGTAAAAAAATATATATATATGAAGTTGGGGAGCCCGAGTGGCTCAGTTGGTTGAGCATCCAACTCTTGGTTTTGGCTCAGGTCATGATCTCAGGATCTTGAGATCAAGCCCTCCCTCGGGCTCTGCACTCAGTGGGGAGTCTGCTTGGGATTCTCTCTCCCTCTGCCCCTCCCCCCACTCATGCTCTAAATAAGTAAATAAATAAATAAATCTATTTTTAAAAATTAAGTGTATTTCATTTATTTTCTCTGGATTATGAGACTAAATAATAACAGCAAAGTTGAGTCATGTGCCTACGTGCATGCACATACTTGCACAACACACACACAGAGGCCCAAGTGAACTATCCTGTGTAACATGGATGGATCCCCAGAATAGGAGTCCCCTCAGACAACACCTATGTAGATTAAATGAAAGCAATTGAATCTGTTAAAAGTCAAGCTGTAGCTTCTACAGGAGTTTTGTGGAGGCTTTCTAGGAATTCTTAAGACTAGAAAATCTCTTACTTGGCTAGAACAAAGCTGTCATGGATGCTAAGGTCACTGTCATCGTGGAAAGTGCTATGCCTGGTAATTCATACTCAAACCCCACTTGCCCCTCAGTTGTAGGTGTTGGCCCAAGTTACCCAAATAAATGCATGAGCCTTTCCAATTGTCTGGAACGTGGCACACACTTGCTGTTGTAGAGAGCAAGGAAATAGACACAGCTGAGGGCATGGCCAGTGTTCAGCATGTAACTGGAGCTTCCTGCATGTTAGAGCCCTTATTCCCCACCTTAACCCTTTGAGTTCTCCACTACTTCCTTTCTATAAAAGATGACCAAGACTCAGAGTAAAAGATGCTTGGGGAATAGAATATAATTTAATTCAGTTGCACATAAGAAGAGCTCTCCGGGGGCACCTGGGTGGCTCAATCAATCTGCCTTTGGCTCAGGTCATGATCCCGGGGTCCTGGGATGGAGTCCCTTGTCGGGCTCCCTGCTCAGTGGGGAATCTGCTTCTCCCTCTCCCTCTGCCCTTCCCCACACTCGTGCTCTCTCTCTCTCAAATAAATAATAAAATCTTACAAAAAAAAAAAAAGAGGTCTCAGAAGAGCAAAGAAATTTAAAGAAGCCTTCAATATATGCAGCTTCCAGACTCCCCTGGGATGGTTTCCTGGATTGATGCTACTTGTCCCCCACCTTAAGCACCAGGTATGGTTCAGCAATCTCTCTCCACCCTCATTAAAACCTGCTCCCAAGAAAAACTGCCACATTTGGCTCTTTAAATTTTAGCAGGAATTTAAACCACCCCTCTCTTTTCTAGGGGAATCTACATTTTAATCCTTAATTCCTTTTGGTTCCCAAGCAAAAAGAAAGGTAGGAAAGTACCTTGAAGAAAACAGCCTTTTCAGTGCTTCTGAAATCCTGCCAGTAGGGGATCACCAATGGACGTGGTGGGGTAAATGAGATTTTAGAAAACCCCACTCTCAGGATAGGCTACATAATTTGCAGGGCTTGGTACAAAATAAAAATGCCAAGTTCCTATTCAGAAATTAAGAATTTCGAGATTGCAACAGCAAAGTGTAAACCAAGCAAAGTCACAGTCCGTGAAGCTGGCCCCGCCCACACTGCACTTTTTACCGCCATGGCCTGGGCCTCCTGCTTCCGGCCAGAGCTGCATCATGGCTCTCCCTTCCTCGGAGCTACAGGCCCACATCCTCCTCTGCCTTCCTTCCCTCTGCCTTGGCCACCCACCCACTCGAATCTCCATCTTCTCTGGCAATCCTGGCTGTACACAAGAAAGTACCTTCTCTTTCCTGCCCCCAAGGACAAGTGCATAAGCCCTTTTCATGTTAGGGATTTCACTCTTAATTTCCATGCTGCCACAGACAAGGGGCAACAAAGATAACAGAGGGGATATAGAGTTTACCAAAGTTCTCATCATCAGGATCTCCAGGCTCCAGGTCCAGATTCCCTTCTCAGATGTGTCAACTGAGAAGCCTCCAGTGTGTATTCCTAGAGCTGGAGCTCACAAAACAGCCCCACCCTGAGGGAAGGCCATCTAGAAGGCAGTTGAAGGGGTTCAGAACAAGCGTCCCCAAAACATGCCACTTTGCATTGTGGATTATTTTGAGCTAAAGACAATCAAGGCCCAAAAGACTCAGGAAGAGCTTTTTACCTCCCTCTTAACTGCCTGCAAGAATTTAGATAGAGGGCCTGGCCCAGGAAGAGAGCTATCACCAGAGATCAAAGAGTGTGGTCTAAGTGTGGTAAGCTGGGGGGCTCTCAGCAGGGCTTACTTGTTCAAATTCTTCTCTGTGTCTCCTTGTCTCTGCATGGCATAGTGAACATTTGTTTACCAAACATTTGCTCTTCCCATCTTCCTGTGAATTGTCTTCCTTCCCTTCATAGGCCCAGACCCCTTTCCCGTTCTTAGCTCAGGGTGGCATATAAGCATCAGTTGCTTATCTCTGAGCCTCTGATGTCTTTGTAGTGCTCCCATATGTACAAAATTAAATTTGTTTTTCTCCTATTAATTTCTTAGGTCAATATAATTAATAGACCAGTCAAAGGAACTTGGAAGGGTAGAGTAAAAATGTTTCCTCCCCTACACAGTGCTACATAGTAATTATGGCACAGGATCCAAAGCAAGGGAAACCTGGCTATGAATGCAAGTTCCACCAATTAGAATCTATCTGACTTTGGGCAAGTTACTTACCTACTTAGCTTCCCTAAGCCTCAGTCTCCTAATATTTGATGTGGGGATAATGGCACACAATGAGCTGGGAGGTACAGACCAAAGCCTAAGACTCATTTTGAGGTGGATGTAGCTAAAACCATAGACCCTGGCAGAATCAACCTCTCTTAAAACCTCCCCATCCAGGAGTTTCCAGAATGTCCACAATTTCTGATGAATAAGACGAAGGATGAAGAGCAACAAAACATGATTTTAGGATAACCATCTAAGGGTTGCCATTTGAAGCCCCAACCCAGCCTCCTGTGTCAGGCATCTGGTCTAGAGCCAGAACAAGGGGGCTCAAAGAGGGTAGTTAATACGAATTTCAGAATTGAGGGTTAAATGCTATAGTTCGGCAGGCCCCCCATGGCACCAGCTCCTACAACATCTGAGTAAAAGCTAGTAATGTGTTTCTCATGGTGAGAAAGCTACTGAGAGCCCTTCTTGTTAGGACCTGGAGAGCAGGGAGTGCCAACAGGTGCTGCAGTAACAACAGCAAAGAGGGTCACTTGGCTTTAGAACCTCCCCATAATATTTGTCTACCTGTGTTCCCCAACATTGCCTGACAGCCCAGAGCAGAGCAGGAGATAAAGACTGGCCTGCAGACAGCTCATCTGGAAAGAGATCCCAGGGAGCAGTCATGAGGGACAGGGAGAATGAAACAGGGGAGGATGGCATCGAGTTGCCAGGGTTACAGGTAACTGGTGCTCCATCTCACTAAGTCCTTCTGGGGAGGCTTGTGAAATAGGTCTCAGAAAGTCTGCCTGGCTAACGAAAGGGGGAAGAATCTATCTATTGACTCTCGTCCCCATTGGTCAGGGGTGGCCACATGAGCATTAACTCCTGAACTTCTGGATTGAGCTTCATATCCCAAGTCCAGAATCCTCAAGGTAGGAAGTAAGAGGTAGGAGGATTAGGCCAAAAAGAGACTCCCTCTCAGTGCACATACACAAAGTTGATTGAAGTCTGCTTAGAACTAGTCACTACCAAAGGGGCTGATGCAAGATGTGGGTCCCAGAGGATTTGCAGTGTCCAAAACAATACCCATCCAGGAGGGTTTCCATGGGGATGAAAGGGAAAGTAGAAATAGAAACTCACTTAGCTCTGAACCTAGCACATAGCAAGTTCACAAAGAATATTGGCTATTATTGCTATAAGTGGTATTATTACTCAGATCCTTTCCTTCTCAAATCTGAAGATATGACCTGCAGAAAAGCAAGTGCCTCTTTCCCTCTGCTAGACAGTTTAGATCTTGGAGCACCTCCAGATTTGATGACACCCAAGACTGTGGACTTCTAGCTGCTCTGAAATGACCCCCCAGGACATGTCCTTGCAGAGTGATCATTCTCACTGTTCTTCCCCCATGGAAAGCCCTATTTGAAAATAACCAAAAGAGCACAAAACACATGTGCAGTTGAGGAGCTGGCTCAGAAGTGTTTGGACTTTTTTTTACCCATTTCTTTCCTCTCTCAAGAAGGCAGCTATTCAAACAATGAGGTCATAATTACACAAAGATTTCTCAGGTCTAAATGCAAAGTAAAATAAATAACCCTCTGACTTGGGACCCAAAAGGTATCCAGGAGAAAAATTAGAAAGCTGACCAGCCCCATAAGACCAAGAAAAGCTTCCAAGATGCAGCTAGAAAACCACAGGAGGCATAGTGATCATTCCCAACACTGTTACTCTGATGTGAAGAACTCATGTAAGGCATTTGATTTGAATTCAAAGTCAATAAAGACTTCAAGCACAAAGAAAGAGCCCCAATCCTAACCAGATAATTTATCCTCAAAACCCTTGGGATGCTCAGACTTTGCACTGTTCATTCTCTTTCCCCAGAGCAACTGCCTTACTTTTTCCCTGTGGCATGTAAAACAGCAATTAATAGGAGCATATGGGGAATGGAGTGTTCTAGTTAATTGAATTTTCTAGTTAAAGAAAGCCTAGTTCCTAACAACCCATTCTGTCCCATAAGTTTCCAAAACATCTGAGTCCACTTTCCTACATTACAAAGCGGATTCTAGAGGACAGAATGGAATCTTTGTTTTAGGATCTGGTCTTATCTAGATTTTAGGCCTTCTCCAAACAATTAAGAGAAGTAGTATGGTGAACAGGAGGTGAGACTGTTGAGAGTCAAACTTATATTCAAATCCCCAGCCTGTCACTTACTAGCTAAGTGATATGACCCAACTTATTAACCTCTCTGAGCCTCCCTTTTTTTATTACTTGTGAAATAGGGGTAATGATACCTACACCATAGAGGTTCCATGTGTCTGATACATGTGAGATACTCAGTAAATGACAGCATTGTGATTTTCCTTCAGCTCACTGTTTGGAGCTACAGAGAAGATAAAGAAGGTGTAGGAGATGTTGTTGAATCTGTTTTGATGCCAGGAGGCTCCCTATGAGTTTCTTTACCAAAAAAAAACCAAAAAAACAAACAAAAAAAAACAAAAAACACCAAACAAACAAAAAATATTATTTGATATCTGCCTATCATTCTCTTACTTGCTTCTTTCTCAAAAACAAAAACAAAAACAAAACAGAGAACAGAGAAAACTTCGCTGGTCTCATGAATTCATGAATTCAAATGTCTTAAGTGTCTCTCAGCTTACTCTCTGTTTACTACACCTTATCTGTAGAGGAACAGAATAGCTCCTATAGTTGTAGAACCAGAAGGCATCTTCCAGTCCATTGTGGCTTATAAGACACCACAAGGCCCTACCTGCTCAAATATACCCTCCCTAAAACCTGTCACATTACTTAAATCTCTTCTGCCAAGGTTATCCCTTTGGGTCAAGGCTCTATAGAAGGTTCCATTGGTTGCCAAAGAGAGAAATTTCCTCTTTCAAGAGATTTGCTCAAGAATTAGTTTACCAGATTAACTCGTATTCAGGAGAAGCCTTCAGGTGTTGCTTTAACCTACACTCTGTCTAAGGTACCCTCGTTTATACCCATGGCTTGGATCACCAACCTCAACTCCAGCCCAAGTAATTCCTCCAATGTCACACCCAGACATTCAATGGCTTTAACATCTCCAGTCAGATGTCTTAAAAGCACTTCATAATAATCAGGCCCACACTACTTCCACACCCATCCTTCTCCAAGGTTCCCTATCTCAGTGACTGGCACCACTGATCATCCAATTAATTAAGCTGAGACTTAAGACACATCCTTTATTAATACCTCTCCTTCATTTCTAAAGCACTAAGTCCTGTTGATTTTACCTTTTAAGGATCTCTTGAATCCATCCACCACTCTGAATCTCCACTGTTACTCCTAAATCCAACCCAACATCAATGTCCTGCCTAGACATTCACCATCCAAATGATATCCGCTGATGTCTGCTCTCCACACTGGAGCCATATCTCATTCTTATAAAAAATTAGATTAATCCATATCTCTCCTCAATTCAGATCATTCTATGGCTTCCCGCTGTTGCAAGGATAGTCCCAAATCCTCAACATGGCATGTTGGGCCCTACAGATGGGGACCCCACCTGCCTCCCCAGCCACATATCTCACCACTCTTCCCCTCCTTTCCCTCAGCCACTCTTGCCATCTTCCAGTTTCACACACACACCATGCCCCCTCCCACTTAGAGGCCTTTAAAATAGCTGTTCTCATTGTTTGAGATGCTTTTTCAATCCCATTCCTCTTCGTCTAATTAATTCCCGATCAAGCCCCAAATGTAAGCTCAAACAGCACCTCTTTAAAAAAATCTCCCATGATCCCCAAAGATGACCAGTGATTTGGTGAGGGAGGTAGAATACACAGCCATCGGAGGATATATTAGAATTGACTGGAGAATTTTTCAAAATATACATATTTTGAAAGATTTATTTATTTATTTGAGAGAGAGAGTGAGGAGAGGATCGGAGGGAGAGAATCTTCAAGCACAGAGTCTGCTGAGCACAGAATCTGCTGAGCACAGAGTCCCATGCAGGCCTCAATCCCATGACCTGTGAGATCACAACCTGAGCCGAAACCAAGAGCTAGACACTCAATAAACTGAGCCACCCAGGCACTCCAAAATATATCTTCAAAATATATGTGCCTCTGACTCTGCCCTAATCTCTCATTCATATTCTCTCTCCCTCCCCCCAACAAACATACACAAACACACACACACACACACACACACACACACACAGACGCACGCACTACCACTATCACTAGATTCTTATTTGACGTTCTCATATGCCCTAGTTAAGATACCATTAATTGGTATTATTATTAGCCATTATTATGAACGGGAGTATGTTATGAGCCTCAGAAGCATAGAAGTGGAAAAAAAATTGAGGATGGTCTGCAAGATGCCTTCCCACTGCCAATCTGTAATTCTCTGGGGTGCAAAGTATTATGCTCGGACCCAGTCAGCGCTCCCCTGGAAGTGCAGGGCATTAACACGGTAGGGCTGGAGCTGGCCGGTAAATGACAAGATACCAGTTACATGTGAATTTCAGATAAACAACAAATAATTTTTTAATATTGGTATGTCCCAACTAAAAGTTTTTTGTTATTCATCTAAAATTCAGAGTTAGCTGGTATTCTATATTTTTATTTGCTCCATCTGACAACCCTACATGGGGTAAATCTTTGATAAATGGGACATAAGTGGTGGTTAAATTCTTCTCCCTTCCCAAGGACTGTTCTGAGATATGGTAGCTAATACAGCATGACATATCCCAGAAGATCAAGCAACCACAACCCCAGACGGCAAGCAGTGGCCAGCATCAGTCATAACACGTCAGCTCCCCTCCCTTCCTGACTCACTGCCCTTCTCCCTTGCTCTTGCTTCCCTGGGAGCAAACTCCCTAGACTTCCATGTAAGCTTGGGTCTTAGGTTCTGCTTCCTAGGAAACCCTGCCCACAAGAGATGATGGAAAAATAAACTGTGGTTTATTCATGTGATGGAATTCCCTATAAGAGTTAATATATATGAACTAGATTTATATATATCAACATGCATAGATTTCGAAATTGATGTTAAGCAAAAATAGCAAATTGGCAAAGGACACATATGGTATTTTACTATCAATATCTCTTGTAATACAGAGAACAATACTTATACTGTTTATGGAATACATAAAATATAGTAAAGTATAAAATTATGGATGAGAACAAAAACGAACTTGAGGATGTTGGTTATCTCTGGTGAGGGAAAGAGGGAGAAGGGACAATGATGGGGATGGATGTAGAAAGATTTTAAATGTAACATTTCATTTCTTAAAGAAAAAATCAATTGGAAGCAAATTCTGCAAACTGTGAATATCTGTGTAGTGTAAATGGTGGGTATACAGTATTTTTCTGTATTTTTGTATTCTTGTATTTTTCTGTATGGTCTGCATTTTGTAATCTTTAAAAACCTAATTACATTTAAAATCAGCTGCTTCTAGCTTAGCAAAGGACAAAGCAAGTAGAAATTGATTTCACTTACACTACAGAAGACAAAAGGAAAGGTGAGACACCCAAATTTAATTGCCCAGAGAGAATGTGGAGTCTCTCTCTTTTCATCTCTCACCTAGCATCCACAGAACACCTCTCAAGCATAGCCACTTTGGAAGAGATGATTATATGTAAAACAGCCGAGTACCAAAAAGTTGAAAATCTGGGGTCATACTTACAAAAGAATTGTATCCTAAATATTTATTTATAAGTCTGTTGGTTAGAATTGAAGCCTCAAGGAAGATTTCGCCATAGAGGAAAAAAAAATTGTTATCAACTGTGGTTAAATTCTTAAGTTAGCCCTCAAAAGGCCTATTTGTTCTATAATATAAAATTATTGAATTCCAGGGGTGGAAGGGAGCTTAACATAATTGAAATTCTGCACATTTGCAATGAAAAATAGTAGAAAACAACAAGTTTCGAAACTGGTAATGAAACAGCACAGAAAAACAATAGAGTTGAATAAGAAATAGCTTTTTTCATTATCTTGAGTGCTGAAGTTTGAGGACAAGAGGAGCTAATTAAAGGCAGGTTGGAAAGCAAGGGAAGCTTGCAGAAACTGAGGGGGAAGTCGTGGGCATTCCAAGGACTTTTAAGGTTGATTGCATTGGCTTTGTTGTCATTTATACTTTCTACAGTCACTTTAAACAAAGAGCTCTTACTTCCCTTGATGCTCAAGTTATAACTGATGATCTTATACACACTTTTCTACCATAATTAGGGATCTATGATTCAATGAATTGAGACCAGAAAAGACGGTGTGTGCATATCTGCTTGTGTCTATGCGTGTGTGTGTGTGTGTGTTAGTTAAAGAGATTGCCGTAGGGGGTCTTAGCTAAATTCTGAGTGGAGCAGGGAAGGAAAAAGAACCAGCTGAAATGTACCATGGTTTTGGCACAATCCTCCTAAGGGAGGAGAAAAATAAGAAACAAATATAGATCATCCATGCCCTGCACCGGCCACCAAGTATGTGACTGGCCAGAGACAGTATAGCTATGGTTTGAATAAAAACCAAGTACAAAATAAACACACATTCCTCAAAAACTAAAAACAGAACTACCACATGATCCAGCAATTCCTCCTCTGTGTGTATATACTCAAAAGAATTGATGGGACGCCTGGGTCAGTCGATTAAGCATCTCTACCTTCTGCTCGGGTCATGATCCTGGGGTTCTGGGATCAAGCCCCACGTTGGACTCCCTGCTTAGTGGGGAGCCTGCTTCCCCTTTCTCTCTGCCCTGCTTCTGCTCTCTCTCTCAAATAAATAAATACAATCTTAAAAAAAAAAAAGAACTGAAAACAGGATCTCAAAAAGGTATTTATAGCAGCATTACTTACAACAGCCAGAAGGTAGAAGCAACACAAGTATCCATTAGTGGATACCCAAATGTGGCCGACACATACAATGTAGTATTATTTGGCTTTGAAAAGTAAGGAAATTTTAATCCATGCTACCATATGGGTGAACCTTAAGGACATCATGCTAAATGAAATAAGCCAATCACCAAAAGACAAATACTGTATGATCTCACTTATATGTGGGACCTAACCTAGTCAAATTCATAGAGACCGGAAATAGAATGGTGGTTGCTAGAGGCTGGGGGAGAGAAGAATGGGGAGTCATTGCTCGCCGGGTATAGAGTTTCTGTTTTACAAGATGAAAAGCATTCTGGAGATGGATGGAGGTAGTTGCTTCCCAACAGTGTGAAGGACCTTAACACTACTGAAGCATACACTTAAAAATGGCTAAGATGGTAAATTTTATGTTATGTGTATTTTATAACAATTAAACATAAAATAAATAAATAAATAATAAAAATAAAATAAATACGCCACAGTGTTGGGGAGATGTGGGTGGGGCAAATGGATTGGTCTCAAGGAAGATGAAAAAGGGACTGAGAGCTATAATAACGTCAGGTGAAATCATCTGCAGGACAATCACCACTTCCACTAACCTAGTACCTGCTGCTTTCTCTTCTTCACATTTATTACCACTGCAATCACGTATTTGCACAGCAATGTTTTAACGTCTCTCTCCTCTCAATCCCGAGGTCAATGAAGGTAGGAGCCACATCTGCTGTGCCCACCACTACCTCCCAGGCCTTCATTACTGACTGACACTTCATGAGACTTAGTAATACTTAATGGAATGAATGCATTTGTAGCCACAGAAATAACCATCCCCTAAAAGTCTGATTACAGTAAAAGAAAGCAATTTCAAAAGATAGAATATAACGGAACAATAAATGCTACGAATGATAAGACTCGTGAGTATCAAAGTAAGCAATGGCGTTGTGTCTTGGGAAGTTTGCATGGAGAAGGAGGAAGCTGGCTTGAGTCCTAACCCTGGCCCTGCTCCACTTTGTGTGTGACCCCCAGCTGGGCTGTGGACATTTCACTGCTATTCCATGCTGAATATGACCCACTTGTCAATAATTAAATACAGACAATTCTACTTGCAAGGGCCTCTGATTTTATTTGCAAAGTTTCTCTTTTGTCCTGTGGGTCTGTGATTAAATAGGAGAAAATTAACGTGATTAATAGGATCTTAAAGTTCTGATTCTGCAAATACCAATTTCTCTGAGCTGCACCTACTTCCTCTTTAAAATTGGCATGGCCCAGGGGCGACTGGGTGGCTCAGTTGGTTAAGTGACTACCTTTGGCTCAGGTCATGATCCCAGGGTCCTGGGATCGAGCCCCACATCAGGCTACCTGCTCGACGGGGGGCCTGTTTCTCCCTCTCCCACTGCTTGTGCTCCCCTTCTCTCTCTCTGCCAAATAAATAAATAAAATCTTTAATAAATAAATAAATAAATAAAATTTAAAAAAATAAAATTGGCATGGCCCTAACATTAAACTTTTTGGCACCTGGGCCTGATAAATTTCTAATAAAGTAAACTGAAGCTCTTTATAAATAAATAATATATATATGATGAGTATAGCACCTTGAATTTATACAACAGCTCCAAAAAGTGTGCTTCATTTATCTACCAAAAGAGAGAGGGGGAAATAAAAACTCCCTTTGGGTAACAAATGGATAAATATGAGTAGTAGTATTATCCTTGGCTACAAAATGAATACAAGAGGCAAAGAAAGGTCAGACAACTTGCCCAAAGTCACTCTGGAAGTCAGGATGGAGATGAGAAAAGAACCCAGGCTGCCAGGCTCCTGGCCCAATGCATTTTCCCTCAGGGCAATAAATTACAAGAGTTAGGTTAGGTTTCTAGATTCTCCAGATGTTGCCATCCCCTCAACGTCCTTGTGCTGCCACCCAATGCTTTCACATTTTTTATGGAGTTAGATGAAAGTCTCCCTCCTCCTGACAGCTTTATTACCTCAAGAAACCATTATCTCCCTCTAACTCAGAAAGTTATATGCAATTGTTGGTGCAGTAACCAAACAGGAGTCAAAGACATTTCTATGATTGATGCATCCTTCAGTGGAAAACAGCTGAAAATATTACTGCTTTGATATTCCCTTTTTTTTTTTTTCAGGCCTAAAGGTTAATCAGTTGACAGTGTTACACAGAGGGTCTTTTTAAAAGTCCAACAACAAAGAGTCTGTGTAAGCTGGAGAGCACCTCCGAGGCTAGGAAGAGTTGTTAATCCCCAGAAGAGAATTTTGAACAAAGTGGGGAAAGGTAAGCATTGTTAAATTCACAGGATGGTTTGGTGGCCCTTCATGCAAATGCAGGGGTCAGAACGGAAAGAGAACCAAGCAGGACTAAAATTGCTTAAGTACGATTGCCAATCCAAAGGGAAGAAAAAGAAAACATATGAAAAATATAGGAAAAGGAAAGATATTTAGAAAATGAAGAAAGAGGAAAGAAAGAAGAGAAATATAAAAAGAAAGAGTAAAAGAAAAGAATGAAGCATATATTAGTAATAAACAATAGTTATAATATTTAAAACTTATAAAAGGCTTTCATATATATCTATTCATGTATTGCTCAAAACTCCTGCACAGTAGATAACATCAGCCCAGTTTGAAGAATGAGGCTCAAACGCCAAAGATCAGAAAGTTAGGAAACAGAAGACAAACTCAAATACAGCACCTAAGGAAGCTTGTCCTAGGTCATATCAGGGGGAATTAAGCCTAGACTCTGGTTGTGGCCCCAGGGACTATGTGGGAACCCTCAGCCACATACCATAGTAGAAAGAACCCCAAGAGCCTTCACTCCAGACCCTGCATAAGTTCCATCTCCTCCAAGAAGAAAAGGTTAAGAGGAGCATAGCAGGGAGGCCTACTTCCTCAAAAATGAAAAAGAATAGAATAGAATTTTAAGTGTTCTGCTTTCAGAAAGAACAGCACATGCAAAGATATTGCAGCACAAAATAATGTCCAATATTAGAAAGCATGAAAAGTGATCAGCCTGAGTGAAACATAAGGCAAAAGATGTCAAATATAAGATGATTCTGGCTCAGTGATTGAGTGATGGGTCCAGGAAGGCCTTATAAACCACACTGAGGAGCATAAAGTTTATCCTATTGGCAATGGGGAGACTTCAAAGGTTTAAAGACAAGAGGAAGCATTGCAAATGACATCATCAAATTTGTTTTGAAAAAATAACCCTGACTGCAATGTGGCAGAAGAGAACAGTGTCTATGAAATAAGAATGGGGTGAAATTCAAGCATGGAAATATGACCTTAAAGATAGAGGCACCTGGGTGGCTCGGTCAGTTAAGTGTCCAACCCTTGGTCTCAGCTCAGGTCTTGATCTCAGTGTCATGAGTTTGGGCCCCACATTGGGCTCCACGCTGGGTATGAAGCCTACTTTTTTAAAAAAATGAGAAAAGAGGGGGGCGTCTGGGTGGCACCTGGGTGGCTCAGTCATTAAGCGTCTGCCTTCGGCTCAGGTCATGATCCCAGGGTCCTGGGATCGAGCCCCTCATCGGGCTCCCTGCTCCATGGGAAGTCTGCTTCTCCCTCTCCCACTCCCCCTGCTTGTGTTTTCTCTCTACTGTGTCTCTCCCTGTCAAATAAATAAAATCTTTTTAGAAAAATGAGAAAAGAGGGGCACCTGCGTGGCTCAGTTGGTTAAGCATCCAACTCTTGACCTCGGCTCAGGTCATAATCTCAGGATTGTGAGATCGAGCCCAATGTCCAGCTCCATGCCAGGCATGGAGTCTTCTTAAGATTCTCTCTCTCCCTCTCCCTCTGCCCCTCCAACCCTCCTCTTTAAAAAAAAAGGGGGGGGGGACATGTTCTAGAGATATTTTATTTTATTTTGGCGGGATATTTTAGAAGTACAGTCAATAGGTGGAGCCCAGGGAGGGAAGAAGTTAAAGATGATTCTGGGAATTCTGGCTTCTATAAGTGGATAAAGTATATATAATAGCATCCATCAAGACTGAGAAGATAAAAATGTTTATTCAGGGCATATTGAATTTGATGTGTCTTTGGACATAGGTGTATGTGTCAACCAAGCTGATAGAAAGTTGGTTCTGAAGCCCAAAAGAAAGTTAGTACTAAGATAGATTTGGGGATTGTCAATATATAGATGATGGTAGAAGTCATGGCAGGAGAAGTAAATGTCAATACCCAGCCTGTATTGATCTCTTTGAAAATTCAGCCTTCAAAAGAACCTTAAGTTGGGACACCTGAGTGGCTCAGTAGGTTAAGCATCTGCCTTCAGCTCAGGTCATGATCCCAGGGTCCTGGGATCAAATCCTGCATCGGGCTCCTTGCTCAGCAGGGAGCCTGCTTCTCCCTCTCCCTCTGCCTGCCATTCCCCCCTGCTGGTGCTCACTCTCTCTCTCTCTCTCTCCCTGTCTCTCTGACAAATAAATAAATAAAATCTTTTTTTTTTTTAAGGACCTTAAATCATGTAACAAAGAAAGTGAAATGCCCACTATATAATTGGCTTTCATAGCCATACCGTATCAATGGTATAGCAACCGTACCAGGGGTTTCCAACCAACTGGCTGCTAGACTCACCAATATCTATTTTCAACCCCTGCTCACTCTCCACTCTCTCTTCTGCATGTTTACAGAGCGGCATATCACTTGACATGCTTCTCAGGCTCTGGATCTGCCTGCTTTGTTTCCCAAATGCCAGCTAACACTTTCTTCCAGCTGCAGGATCTCCAAGGAATGATAATCCAGTGAATGCCCCAGTTATCACATGGCCCTAGGAATCTGCATGCATATACTCTTCTGGGCCAGCATCGACCTGCCTTGGACACCCTGAAACTAAAGAAGAAATATCTCAACAGCCAAAAGTGGTAACAACCTGAAAGTCCACCCACAAATGCATGGATAACAAAATGTGTTATATCCATGCAATGGAGTATCACCCAGCCTTAACAAGAAAGGAAATCCTAAGACATGCTCCAAAATGGGGACATTTCAAATGCTACGTTTGAGGACATTAAGTGAAATAAACCACTTATGAAAGACAAATACTATATGATTTCACTTATATGAGGTACCTAGACTAGTCAAATTGATAGAAACAACAAATAGAATGGCGGTTGCCAGGAGCTAAAAGAAGGTGAATGGGTTGTGTTCAGTGGAGACAGAGTTTCTATTTAGCAAGATGAGAAAGTTCTAGAGATGGATGGTGGTGGTGGTTATACAATAATGTGAAGGTACTTAATGCCACTGAATTGTACACTTAAGAGTGGTTAAAATGGTAAATTTTATGCTATATATATTTTATCACAATAAAAAATGAGGCAAGCAAAAAAAAAAGATATCCAACCTAAGAATAGTTGATTGTTTTATATTCACAACACAGAATACAACATAGCAGTGAAAAAGGACTAATGCTATATACAAAGCCATAAATGCATCTCACATACACAATGCGAAGCACAAAGAGCCAGATACAAAAGGGTACGTTTTATACCATTTCATCTACGAGAAGTTCAAGAACAGGCAAAACTGATGTGTGGTGACAGAAGTCAGAACCGGGGTGCCCTAGAGGAGGTGTGTTTAGTGGAAGGGGTCAAGACAGGACCTTCTGCGTGTTGAAATGTCCCGTATCGGGTGGTGGTTACAAAGGTGTATTCATAAATTCATCAGGCTGAACACCTAAGATGTATGCACTTTACTCTAGGCAAGTTATGTCTCAATGTTTTAAAAATTTAAAAAGGGTCCCCTTGACACAAAGTGTTTAAATGTTGCCAGGTGGCTTCAACAGCTAGCTGAGAGCAGCTGAAGCGTGGGAATCTGAGTTGTGATTGAAGAGGGAAAGAAAGTAAGAATTTGTGGGGGAGGGCGAGGTAGTACAAGGGACGTGCCCCTTAGGTTTTGGAAGAAAAAGCACAAAAATTGCCGTCATGGTGGTTACGTGGCACAGAAAAGGAGATCGAGGGTTACCATTTCACTTCAAAGTTGAGATCAGTAAAATCCAATTAATAAAGAATTATTGAGCACTTAGTGCCAAACACAATGCAAAGTTCTAGGTCAGTATCTCAAAGTAGGTCAACTGCATGGGAATTGTGTAAGTTGTTTGTTTAAAGTGAAGATTCTTGAGCCCCGCCCCAGATCTACTGACTCAGACACTCAGGGGGCTGGGCCCAGGAATCTCTTTTCAGGAATCTCTTTTCAACATCACCCCAAGTGACTCTACAAAGATGAATAATATATACTTGTTCCGCACTAACCTCTCTGCCCTCAAGGGGGTCAGGGGATGGAAACGAGCCAAACAGATCATCTCCAGATAATGTGGCAACGACGATGATGAAGGTATACAGAGACTGCTAAGGGAGCTCGGAAGGAATATCTGAGGCTGGAAGGAAGAAGAGGTCAAATCAGGTGAGCTCATACCTGTACTGAATCAAAAAGGCAGGGGAGCAATTAGCAGAACAAATTGGGGGGAAGAAGGCAGAAAGGTGACTAGTTTGCAAAGTGCGGTTTCCAGAAAGCAGAATCCGCATCCCTGAGGAACTTGTTAGAAATGCAAATTCTCAAAACCCCATCCCAGACTGACTGAATCCGAATTTCTGGGGGTGGACCCAGCAATCTGTGCTTTCAAGCCCTCAGGGGATGCTGATGCCCACTGAAGTTGGATTAACCAGAACTGGCTGTCAGGCGGCTTCCGAACCAGGCTGCCTGGATCCAAATCCGGGCTCTGCAGCTTCCTTGCTGGGTGACCTGAAGCGAATTGCCTAATCTCTTTGGGCCTCAGTTTCTTCACCTCTATAATAATAGTACTTAACTCATAATCATTACCCATACAGGGCCTGGCATGCACTAGGTGTTTATCTTTCGTAGCAGTGGTGGTGTGGGCAAAAGGACCTCGGGGCGGTGGCAGGGCTGTTTCAGAGGAAGCTGGGATCTGAGCCTCAGGCACGAAGCAGGGGTGACAAGAGGTCAGCAGAGGACAGATGATAACATTTTGTGTTCAAAAAAGAAAAAGACACTGGGAACTTTTGCATCCAAAAAGATGGACTCCATGTGTTTTTCCTATTCCTCCCACTAAGTACAGTGAAAACCCCTGGATATAATACATCAGGCTCTGAAAAGTGGAGAGGAAAAGGCAGACCAGGGAGGGACCTCGGGCCCCAAGGAATGACCCAGTGATGAGTTCACTGGATTTCTTTTGTTGTTGTTTCTTTCAGCCTCACATACCCCAGACTTGAGGCTGATGTACCTGGCAACCCAGAAATGCCATGGGGTGCAGATAATAAGAGCCTTGGCAAACGCATGCTCCTTAGCCAAAGGGACAGGAAAGGGGGAGCCTAGAAAGACAGCTTTTAGGTCACAACTGCTCTGCTAGAGCCAAACACCACAGAAAACACCGTGGCCCAGGGCCACCTACGCCAGCAAAGGCTGAGTAAGGAGGCCAGATTCCACCTCGGTCAGGCTAGAATGAGACACCTCACATCCGACACAGGGAGCTGTCAGAGAGACTGGGACCACATTGCCCATCAGGGTGTGGTGTCAGTGGAGACCACGTGGGGGCCAGGAGGAGCACCCACCTTCTTCTGCCAGGGGCACCTCACCCCTTCTGCAGGACGTCAATATTGGATGGGGGATACTGTACTCTAATTTTGCAAGAGTTACAGTTGGGGAAAATTTGGTAAAAGTTACAGGGGCTCTCATGTTGTTTTTTAAAACTGCATGTACATCTACAATGATCTCAAGATTGAATAATTTTTTAAAAATTCAAAAGAAAACTGAACCAAATCTTACAGCCACGGAGAGCTATGGATTTTAGGCTAAAAGTGACGGATGAGATTTGTACCGTAATCAACCATTTCTGAGTGCGGTTTCACAAAGGGCTCGGATCATGACAGCTTCCAAATATCCCTGAAATTAACCTGAGGGGAGCTGTTGGCACACACGTCGCAAACTGCCCGCTCCGGAGAAAGAATCTTCCATTCAGCACCATCAGAGCTCATGGCTAGTCTCCCAAAGAGGAGCCAAAGGACAGTTTGAAGTTTCTGGGTTGCTGGGGTGATGACCCTAAAGCCTGTGGGAAGTCTTCAGGGAAACGCCCAGGGGGGTGAAGGAGGACATTACTTACAGAAAAGCAAGATCGTGCTTTGAGAAGCTCTTGTTTCTGACAAATATGCTTGTGAACCAACTCTATTAGCTCCAGTCGGACCTGGCAGTCTGAAAGGGTGAACACAAATCAGTACGACTGGTGACCAGAGGAGGTTGTGGGGCACTTTTACACCAAGAGAGATTTTTGAAAATGAAAACTGTAAGACGCTTCCTGGGCAATTAATGTGTTTCCACTTGCACAGCTCTGGTTCCATCATTTCAAGCCTTGCACCCCAGTGGGATGGAGGGACCCTGGCCAGCAACAGGGGCCAGCATGGGGAGGGAGAGGAAGAGAGCAGGTTGGTGATCAGTAAACCCTTGTGGAACCCTGCAATGAAAACAAATGGCTTGATGAGTATTGAAGGGAAGATTAGTCAGAGAGCACCAGAGCTCAAAGAAGAAGGCGCTCGGGACAGGCCAGAGAAGTCAAGGTGGGCTTCTAGGAGGAGGTGGGGTTTGTGCAGAGTCCTGAGAGAGACCAACACATGGGGCCTTAGGGAGGGAGGAAGTGACATGGGGTGGAACAGGAATTCACTATTAGGCAAGGTGTTTAAAACAGTGCCATTGTGAAATTGGGGCTCTTCAGCTCAGGTAGCAAAAACGTGAAGCTAATAATGATAGAGTTGCAAAATGAATCTCTGAGGTGATTGGCTTTGTGCAAAAAATAATAAAATTAGTAAATCAATTTAACAAAAAAAATGGGGGAAAGATCTCCATTGGTCTATTTTCTTTTTTAAAAATATTTTAGCTATTTATTTTAGAGAGAGAGAGAGACAGCACAAGCAGGAGGGGCAGAAAGAAAGGGAAAGAGAGAATCTCAAGCAGACTCCGTGCTGGGTGTGGAGCCTGATGCAGGGCTCGATCCCAGGACCCTGGGATCACGACCTAAGCCGAAGGCAGACACTTAACCAACTGTGCCACCCAGGCGCCCCTCCATTGGTCTGTTTTCAAATCCACTTAGTGGTAGTGAAGTATTACACGTAAGTGCATAGAAAGAATGAATCCACCGAACAGATCTGCTCACAAGGCCAGCATGGTGCTACCCGCTGCTGTTCAAGCTCAGCTACGTGCCCTCTAATCATTTCATTTCCTTCTACTCTTTTCTGGGCAACCTCTTTCAAAACCAATGCTTATGTGCCCTGCCTGGACCTCATTTGGCCTTCAAATGGCACCTGAGGCACCGAAATCTTAAAATGAAACACAAACAGATGCACCCAGATGATGGCCTAAGCATATGCTATTTTAAAACTTATTATTGAAATTAAAACATTTTGGGGTCCCCTGGCTAGCTCAGGCAGAAAAGTGTGTGACTCTTGATCTCAGGACCATGGGTTTGAGCCCCACATTGAGTGTAGAGATTACTTTAAAAAATAAAATAGAAAGAAAGAAAGAAGAAACATTTTTGTGAAATCTGAGGATACCTCCCCAAAGATAAATCTGGAGGTCTCCAGAGGTCCAGGGACCCCAGTTCAAGGAAGGGAGCAGAGTTTGGGAGGTAGAGGGAGATGCAGAAAGCTGCTAAGGTGATGGAAGGCCTGGGGCAACGACACAGTTGGAGCTGGATGGGAAGATGGGGAAAGGACTTGGGAAGTCGAGGAGAAGGGAAGAATGAAACTCTGAGCAGTAGGCTCTGGAGTCCATGAATCAGCATCATCTGATGCCCCACCTGTCTTCAGTTGCTGTAACAGACAGAACTGCCACTTGTGAAGTCTTCTCTAGCACTGTTTCTCTGGATGCAATTCTCAACACCCTACCTTTTTTGAAGCTTGGCTCCTTCTCTTTGATGAGTTCTTTAGCCAAAATATTAGTTTCCAGAAAGGTCTTCACTAACCCCCCAATCTTTTTTCTTTTTTTTTTTTTATTTTATTTATTTATTTGACAGAGAGAGAGATAGTGAGAGCAGGAGCACAAGCAGGGGGAGTGGGAGAGGGAGAAGCAGGCTTTCCCGCCGAGCAGGGAGCCCGATGCGGGGCTCGATCCCAGGATCCTGGGATCATGACCTGAGCCGAAGGCAGACGCCTAACCATCTGAGCCACCCAGGTGCCCCACTAACCCCCCAATCTTAATAAGTTTCCTCACATTATTCTTCTATGCAACTCGCTCTTTGCCTTTGAGGTTTGTATTAGTTTCCTATTGCTGCTGCAACAAAATAGCAGAGACTTAGTGATTAAACAATACAAACATATCCTCCTGCAGTTCTGACGGTCAGGAGTCCTACAGTCAAGGTGTCAGCAAAGCTACATTCCTTGTGGAGGCTTCAGAGGAGGATCTGTGTCCTTCCCGGTTCCAGGTCTTAGAGGGGGCCTGCATTCCTTGGCTCACAGCCCCTTTCAGCTTCAAAGCCAGCAGCACAGCATCCTCTAATCTATCTCTGTGCCCACCTTCACATCACCTCCTCTGACTCTGACCCTCCTGCCTCCCTCTTATAAAGACCCTCATGATGACATTGGGCCTTCCCAGATAATCCAGGAAAATCTCCCCATATCAAGAGCCTTCTCTAACCACATTTGCAAAGTCCCTTTTGTCATGTAAGGTAACATATTCACAGGTTCTGGGGATTAGGATGTGGACATCTCTGGGGCCATTATTTATTCTATAACAAGGCTCTTACTACAACTCAACTTGCTTACTTTTTTATTGTCTATCTCACACATCAGACTGTAGGGTCCATGGGTGAAAGAACTATGACTGTATTATGGTGCTGAGGGCATAGCAAATGGTCATTAAATATTTAATAAATGAGAAATGAGTAAAGGAATGGCAGGATATATGAAGATGGAGGACATGGCTGAGATATCTTCTAAGGAAGTTGGACATGGCTATTCTGTCTATTCCAGATTTCACTAAAAATGGTAGAAAGCAAACCAACCTTGCTCAAGACACCTTCCTTTCACTGGTCTAGAGTATATATATCAACCCTAGGGAAGGTCTTTGACTGGAGTTCAAGAGTCCACCCCATTATGGAGCAATCCTTGTAGCCATGAAAATAAGGTGATGTGATTGTCAGAATCATCACAGCCACCAGGCTAGAATTGGGGAGGGGTATTTTGGAAAAAGGTAACAGGGGTGCTGCTGCCAGACAAGGGGGAAAGGAATGTTGGACAGATAGAACAAATTCTGCCCAACAGCATCTGAGCACTTATTACCAATAAAAGCTATCACTAAATCATCTTGCATCTTTTAACCCTCTTTCTTTCCTTCTGTATGTATCTTCATCTCTAATGATTTGTCCTTTAGCCAGTTTTCTATGTCCTTCATCTTTCCACTTTTTCCCTTTTTCCTCCAAAAGACATGGCTGATATATAAAACCAAACCGTTTATGTAAATGTGTTATGCCTACAAAATAAAGCTTTGTAACCCCAGCTCTTATTTTTAAAGCAAATGAGTTGGAACATTCTACACTCAAGAGTGCAGTAAAGAGAGTTCCTGGTTAGAAGCTTGAAGTCTTGTGATCTGGCACTAATTCTCTAACTAGCTGTGTGACACAAAGTCAGTTCCCCAGGCTTGACTTTAAATCTCTTTCTGTGAGGGCACCTCAGTGGCTCAGTTGGTTAAGCATCTGCCTTTGGCTCAGATTATGATCCCAGGGTCTTGGGATCAAGTCCCATGCCAGGCTCCCCACTGAGCGGGGAGTCTGCTTCGCCCTCGCCCTCTGCCCCTCCCCCTGCTCATGCCCGTGCTCTCTCTCTCAAATAAATAAATAAAATCTTCGAAAAAAAATTTTTTAATTAAATTTTAAAAAATCTCTTTCTGTGAAATGAAGAAATGGGTCTAAATGATCTCTAAGATTGTGAACATCTCTAAAATTGTATTACACAAAAGTAAAGAGTAACTAAAATGCAAGGAAGAATGTTCATAACCAGGAAGGTGGGTTGCATATAATCTTGGAGTCGTGTTTTGTTTTGTTTTTAGGAATCATTGCCCTTCAATAATAACAGCAATAATACTAATAAGCTTACATTTATTGAATGATTACCATGTCCTAGACACTGTTCTAAGTAGTTTACATGTCACAGCTCACTTAATCCCCAGCTGGGGATAACTAAAGCACAATTGACAGAAAGATGCTCTGCCCCTGAATTATAGATTGCTGGCAACAGTCTCCCCATGACAGTGGATCCTCAAATCAGGAAAAAGAAAGCTATTTATTGACCTGCCCCAGATGCTGTATTTTGCACCCATCTTGCTTACGCCTCATAACTTACAAGATAAACATTCATGTATTTCTCCCTTTGGCTGACAATCAGTAACTATTTAAAAAGAGATATTCCAGTTCGAGATAGTGATAGATTAGGATCCTGAACTCACCTCCTCCCATGAACACACTGAATCTACAGCTGCATATGAAACAACTTCCTCTGGAAAAAAATACCTAAAAACTGGCTGAGCAACTCCTATGCAACAGAAGAATGAGAGAAGGTCCATATCCAAGCAGACAGGAGAGACCGTCTTCCCATAAACTTCTCCCCCAGTGCAGTGACCCACAGTCAGGAGGGAACACAAAACCCAGAACTTCTCCTTGAGGAGCGAAGGATTTGAACCCCACATTGTGCACACCCAATTTTTAAGACTTGCACCTGGGAGATGAGCCCCCAAAACAGCTAGCTTTGAAATGCAATAGCGCTCATGTCCACAAGATCCATAAGACTATAACAATCTGAGTAAAGTCTCTTAAATGGCTCATGCACTCAGACTCACCCACCCCAAGGCCCAGTGTGGAAGTGGCCAAACGAGGGGCACTCAGACTTTGTGTGAAAGAGGCTCATTTGCTTGACTTGGAGCATCAGCCTGAGGGGCAGGCATCTGATAAAAGGAGATGTGATAGATTAAAGATGGTTGCCAATTAATTTGCTGTTCCTCCCATTAAGAAGTGGGAACTATTTCCCTTTCTCTTGAAACTGGGCTGACCCCATGACTTACTCTAAACAATCAACAATGATCAAACTTACACGGGGCCAGTTCCTGGCTAAGGCATTGTCCTGATGGCTTCTCCCTCTGCATTCGGGGAAACCAGCAGCCATGCTATAAGGAAGTCCAAGCTATCCTGCTGGAGATAAGGATCACATGGAGAGGCCTGGGGATGAGACGAGAGAGAGAGAGGGAGAGAAACTGAGCTTTGTAGAGGAATTTTCCAGCTGACAATCAGCACCCAGACCCCAGACATGTAAGAGAGGCTTTCTCCCCACACCTCTTTTTTTTTTAACCTTTTGACCCTCTTCACCCATTTCTCCAGACCCCAACCCCTCACTTCTGGCAACCACAAACCTCTCTGTATCCCATTTACGATTGCATCAAAAACAATAAAATAACTAGGAATAAATTTAGCCAAGGAAGGGTAAAACCTGTATATAGAAATCTATAAGACATTAATAAAAGAAACTGGAGAAGACACAAATAAATGGAAAGATTTTTCTATGCTCATGGGTTGGAAGAATCAATATCATTAAAATGTTCATACTACCCAAAGCAATCTAGGGATTCAGTGCAATCCCTATCAAAATTCCAATGGTGTTTTTCAAAAAAAGAACAAATAATTCTAAAATTTGTATGGGAATCACAAAAAACTCTAAATAGCCAAAGCAATCTTGAAAAAGAAAAACAAAGCTGGAAGTGTCACACTTCCTGATTCCAAAGTATATTTCAAAGCCATAGTAATTAAAACTATATGGTATTGAGGGGTGCCTGGGTGACTCAGTTGGTTGGGCAGCCAAATCTTGATTTCAGCTCAAGTCATAATCTCAGTGTCACAGGATCCAACCTCACATCAGGCTCTGTGCTCAGCGGGGAGTCTGTGTGGGGATTCTCTCTCTCCTCTCCCTCCGCCCCTCCCCCCACTCACACACATGTGCTCTCTCTCCCTAAAATAAATAAAAATAAATTAAAAATGAAATTAAAAAATAAATTAATTAATTAATAAAATAAATAAATAAATCTAAAAAAAAAAAAAACTGTATGGTATTGCCATAAAAACAGATACCTGGATCAATGGAATAGAATATAGAACCCAGAAATGAACCCATGCATATACAGCCAATTAACTTATGACAAAGGAACCAAGAATATACAATGGGGCAAGGACAGTCTCTTCAATAAATGGTGTTGGGAAAACTGGAGAGCCACGTGAAAAAGAATCAAACTTGACCACTATCTTACATGATACAAAAAATCAACTTGCAGTGGATCCAAGATTAGAACATAAGACCTGAAACCATAAAACTCCTAGAAGAGAACATAGGCAGTAATTTCCTTGGTATAGGTCTTGGGGATGATTTTTTAAATCTGACACCAAAAGCAAAAGCAACAAAAACCAAAATAAATAAGTGGGACTACATCATACTAAAAAGCCTCTGCATAGGGACGCACGGGTGGCTCAGTCGGTTAAGCATCAGCATTCAGCTCAGGTCATGATCCCAGGGCCCTGGAACCGAGTCATGAGTCGGGCTCCTTGCTCGGCAAGGAGCCTGTTTCTCCCTCTGCCTGCCACTCCCCCTGCTTGTGCTCGCTATCTCTCTGACAAATAAATAAAATCTTAAAAAAAAAAAAAAAAAAAGCTTCTGCAGAGCAAAGGAACCCATCAACAAAATGAAGAGGCAACCTACCAAATGGGAGAGGCCTTCTCAAATCTTCCAGCCAGCGAATCCACTACCTGGATGCGGCCATATGAGACACCTTCAAGGAGACCAGCAGAAGGACTTCCAGTCAACCCTAAACTCATGAGGAATAATAAATCACTGTCGCTTTAAGGCACTAAGTTTTGGGGTAGGTCGTTACACAGAATTATTTATGTGAAACAGGAACAACGAACTCTTTCTCATTTCTTCTCAGTTACACAGGTGCTTTGACCAGTGAGAGCAATAAGTGTCAGTTACTTAATGTAAGTTAGAGGATAGAATCTACCTCTCATAATACATAAGGGTAGCTGTTCTCCCACAGAGTGTAAGAGTTTAGCCTAGAGTCAAATGGCACCGATGTTAGGTCTTGCCTATGCATGCAAACCATGCAGACAGCGGCAAGGGATGAATGGACAGATGCGGCCATCTCAACCATCAAAGCTCACTAACACATAATCACTTTGGCTGTTACAGTCAGGATCCATCACAAAGAGAAGAAACAGATGCTTGGCCTTGCTGTAGTCTCAGCAACCAATCGTCTGCAGTCTTATGTTCCATACCGGCATCCGTGGGCCCACGTGACTGTGGGTGACGGGCAGTGACTCCTTGGTCCCCCACACACAGCAAAAGCTACATGATTTAAGGTCCACCTTGGTACTTCTGCCTTGTGGAATTGTTCTCAATACCTCAGACCCCTGGATTTAGGTCTTTTATCTGTTCTGATCTGCATTCGGTGTGTGTTTTCCTGATTCCTAGGTTTTTGCAGCCCATTCTAGTCCCATCTATCTGACGTCTCAGGTTTAACAAGAATATCGGGTTCCGGTTCAGACCTGCCTAGGGGATGATTCTTTGTTCAGGCCTATACTACCAATGTCTCTGCACTGGTCAGGTAGCCAATAAACATGCTCTGAGCACCTCCTAAATGCGCCAAAGATAAAAGAAGCATTAGACCTGACTCCTATCCAGACACCAAGAGCTTCCAGATTGAAAATGTCCTGTATTCCATCTCTCCCAAAAGAGTACAGTTCCACTTAATACTTTGGTAAAATAGAAAGTGATACCCCATACACAGACATTCAATTTGCAGCAAATCAGAAAACCGTAAAATACACCTGACACTAAAATTATTCTGCACTGAAGTCAATCATTTTTTGAGAATTCATGAGATTCTTCAGGATCTTACAGAGCCTCTAGAATATCATTATGAATATCAGTTATCCTTCTGCTTGCAAAGCAGAGAAATGCCAATTAGCAGAGATTTCCTATTGACAGAAAGCCAGCTAAGCCAGCTCTCACACATTAGTAAAACAGAGAAAATAAGCAGAAATTAGAAAGTAAGAGAGAAAGCATACATTTTTTTACCAGGGCAAACTTTGAACTTTTCAGTGCCCAACCTTGGAACAAGGCAGAGATAAAGAGTGGTTGGTGTTTCCAGTAAGTATTGTGTCCTTACCAGACCCTTCTTTCAGATTCAGACTGGGGTCAAGCTGGGGGAGGGCTCCCTTACTTTCTTCTTTGGGAACAAAGACTTCTGGTTGTTTGGAAAAGATAAAATCTTTCTCACATCCTAAAAGGAGCTGGGGAAGGTAATTATTGAAAGGAGATTTACACTTCAATGTTAGAAATAAAGAAGCCACTCCAAAGAGGGGTTTATAGGTTACAATGCGACCAGAACCATCCCAGGGAGTTGTTAATGGCACCCAGCTGAGTTCTGGAAATATGTTTCAGAGAAATGTCCAAAAACCAGAGTGAAGAATTAGTCTTCCCACAGAATTATTTAAGGTCTGTAATTTCTTGAGAAAGGAATTACTGGCTCAAGACTTTGCAAGCCTGTAGTAATTAAACTAACAAATTATAAGTACATTTATCTGGATAAAAGATATTCATCACCCAGAGGGTGTGACTGCCACATCCCACATGCTCAGTGTCCGTAATTCTTCCCATCGGGCACCTATTTGCTCTGCACTGTGGGAAAAGTTTGCTTCTTTAGAAAGGAAGGATTTCACCTGCAACGCCCCTCACTCAGGTCCTGTGAATGACAAATGCTGAATGACAGCCACATAGAAGGCTTCAGGTTGCAGGGGACAAGGGAAGGAGGGAGGGAGCGCCTATCCATTTTAATGCCTGCAGCAGGAGGAAATTAAATCTCTGCTATGCAAAGCTCTGTGGCTAGCATAAGATATGAGAAGAAATATCTAAGTGTGGTTATAAACGAGAAAGGTCAAAGACTTATTTTTCTTCTTCACCTTTATGCAATTTATCGGAAAACTGGCATATCATTACTCAAAAAGATAGAAATGAGACCGTTGCAGTTGCTTTTACTTTGCTAGCTGAGTCAAACTTTGCATTTCAGAGCAGTTCCTCATGGCAGGGGTGAGGGTATTTATGCTGCCAAGCTTACCCAGGGGTGGGAATAAAAATGATTAAGTCTGGTCACCCTGTCTACATTCCTGGTTAATGATTTGCATGCTATTTAATGATGTCCACAGCGTCACCAGCACACTCGACAGGCTCACTTGCTAGTCCATCATTCCGATCACTAAAAAAATATTAAGTAAGAGCTTCTACTTAATGTATCCTTTGGGTTGGCCCAGAGTATTGAAAAGCTTCTTCTTAGGTGCAAACTCTGTCATTGGTTCCCTGACTCATGGCAGGATATTCTGGGGCTTGATCTTTTTGGAAATAAGAATGGGGAACAGAACCCAATGCCCAGAATTGTAATGAACAGCATTTCCTCACTCGCTCCTAGGTTAGCTGTTCATCCTAACTCTGGGCTTCGACTAAGATGTCTAGTTCCTCCACCTTAGCAATCCTGCTCTGTGTTTGTCACCATTCCCCACCACTGCTATGCACGGGTGCCCATGCTCACAAGCACATAAACACCTTCAGTAGATTGGTTGGTATGGGCTGAATTGTGTCCTCCCAAAATGCATATGCTAACGTCCTAATCCCTGGTACCTCAGAATGTGATTGTATTTGTAAGTAGAGTCTTTAGAAAGGCAAAAGGAGGTCACCAGGGTAGGCCAGAATCCAATATGAGTGGGCACAGACAGGCGCAGAAACAGCCATATGAATATACTGGTAGAAGGCAGCCATCTGCAAGCCAAGAGGAGAGGCCTTAGGAGAAACCAACCCTGTCAACCCCTTGCTCTTGGACTTCCAGCCTCCAGAACTGGGAGAAAATAAATGTCTGCTGTTTAAGCCACCTGGTCTGTGGTACTTTGTTATGGAAGCCCAAGCAAAGTAATACAGTTGGTTCAGCCTTCAACATGCCTGGATGAGCTTACTGTCCATGTAAAATAAACTAAGTGAGAATATGATTCCTGTCTCCTAGCTCTGAAGGGTAGGCGGACTAAATCAAAGTGGACCGGAGAGGACCAGTACTGGGGCACCATTCTGACATGTTGAAGGAACCTGAATCATAAGCTTCTGCTGCACCTTCTCCTCCGGTACCTGCTGGGCCATTGGAGGGGTTACTGGGAGAGTCAGTGGTGTTGAGAGATGTGACCTGATTGGATCCCTTACATGAACACCTGAAACCACATACAAGAGCAAAAGGACCAAAGATAGAATTCCAGGTGACTTTGTTAATTGGTTGTTTTAAAAACTTACAGTGTCATCAATATACACAATGACATGGTTATAAAATCATTCTAATGAAAGCTTGGGCTAAATCAATCAATGTATAGTGTATAGAACTAGGGAGGTGAAGCACAGTTGTAAGCCTCAAAAATATTTTGCTCAGCTCAGTTCCAGGGGACTCATTTCAGCCAGATCATGAAAAACTAGAGAAGAGCAAAGGGTTTCCATGTTATATGGAAGCAGTTTTTGGAAATGGGTGTTTAGTCTCAAAGTGGGATGTTTCAGAAGGGTACGAGACAGCTGCCTTTACCACTTGAAAAGGCAATCTTGTGGTTGTGGGATTAGACTATTGGTATGATACCCCAGGGGAAAAACCAAGACCAAAAGGAAGATATTACTTAGAGGGACTTCAAGAAGTTTTAACAGTAATGTCCAGTAATCCTGGCATTGAATTAGTTTTAAGTATGAGCGGATTTCCCTCAAATTAAAAGGTAACTTTGAAGTTAAAAAGCAAACATTCAATAAAGAAATATTTATCAAGCATCTACCACATGCAGAATTCTGGCTGACATATATGGACGACTTCTGAGGTTTTTGTCTGCCCACCATTCCCATTTTGTAGGGAGAATTGCTCCCCTACATTCCCACTGGTCATACTGAGGTTGTCCGATACCAGTGCCCTACCTCAAGACGACATACAGTCACAAAGTAGGGCATGAGACCCTGGCTCGATCCATCATAGCACTTCACACCTACAGCAAAAGCAAATGGTCAGGAATGAATAATCCAAGCAGGTCCAATCAGGCCCTTCCCTAAATTTGTTTATAGATGTGAATAGACATCCATGTGTATGTGCATATGTGTGCATGGATATACACATACCTCTTCCTGAAAGGTTTGCTAAGTTGGGAAGATGTGAAACTATAGCTTTAAGGAGCCATTCTTCTCAGTCTGACAATATAGTTTAAATTCCTAAATCCCACCAATGATTCACACACACACACACACACACACACACACACACACCTTTTCTTTCTTCTTTTGCTTTTATGCTATATCGAACTGGATTACCCTAACTTTTAGTAGGAAGAATTCTGACTTTAAAAAGTTGGTATTTGTTGAATGAATACGCTGCTTTGGAGGAAACTGAGTATAAGACATTGTCCCTACATTGACGATTTTATAAAATGACTGAAGGGGTGCATGAGTGGCCTAGTTGGTTAAGCATCTGACTCTTGATTTCAGCTCAGGTCATGATCTCAGGGTCATGGGATCAAGCCTCGTGCCAGGCTCCATGATGGGCAAGGAGCCTGTGTGGGATTCTTTTTTTCTCCCTCTGCCCCTCCCAAGCTCACACTCTCTAAATAAATAAATAAATAAAATCTTTAAAATACATTCATTCATTAAATAAAATGACTCCATAAATCCTTCTGTTTTTTTTCAGTAACATTGGATGACAAAACAGCTTTATTTATAATTTCTGAATCAAGAGCTAATGTTATAGAATTTTTTTTAAAGTACAAACTGAGACTGTAAAGGGAAGGAGGGAGGGAGTGCCATTTTTTCTTCCTCTTCCTAAGTAAAAGCATCATATGTTCACTGTGTGAGAGAAATAATGACTCTTTCAAAACCATTTGGGTTAGTTCTGAGGAATTAAGCCAAGTAATCTCCAAGGATTTTAAAGTTGAAAAACCTTCCTTTTATTTTATTTTTTTATTTAAATTCAATTAGCCAACATAAAGTACATCATTGGTTTCAGATGTAGCGTTCAATAATTTATCAGTTGCGTATAACACCCAGTGCTCATCAGATCACCACCTGCCCTTAATGGCCGTCACCCAATTACCCCATCCCCCCACCCTCAATAAAGCCTTTTAAATTGAATAGACACGTGGATAAACAGAGGAACAGTTGGAGTAGAAGACAGTAGGTGTAATAAGGTGTGATGAGAGCCCAGAGAAAAGAGAAACTCTATAAGCTGTTGCTGTTAGGGATGGCTACAAGAATAGGCAGAATTGGAAGGTCCTTAAGGATACAGAGGAGCTGAAGAGGCCCGGGGTGCAGCTGGGGAAAGGAGAAGGATATTCACCTCAGGCAGGGGGAACAGGTAGGAGCAAAGGTCCAAGAAAGGATGCGGAACATTTACAGCTCGGAGAATAAACCAGGCTCCTCTGGATTTGGGGATTCATACAGAAGATAAATGGAAGACAATATTGGAAAGGTAAACTGAAGCTGACACTGGAATTCATCAAACACTAGATTAAAGTGTTTCAAGCCACTGTGAGTTTGTAAACAGGGAGTAGTGTGATGAAAGCAGAGCAGGAAGATGATAAACGTGTGCCATGGGAAACTGGAAGCACAGTTGGGAAGAGAAGCAGCTCCCAATCCGGGGAAAAGATCCTGAGGCCTCTGAGGCTGGTAAGGAAGGCCTGAGCCAGAGGCCTCAGCGCAGGACTAAAGACACCTTAACTGGGAACTCTGTCCTCACGATGCCTTTTAAAGACACATGGCTTTTAGATAACCTGGAAGAAATGGATGCATTCCTAGAGATGTATCAACTACCAAAACTGAACCAGGAAGAAATAGAAAACCTGAACAGACCTATAACCACTAAGGAAATTGAAGCAGCCATCAAAAATCTCCCAACAAACAAGAGCCCAGGGCCAGATGGCTTCCCAGGGGAATTCTACCAAACATTTAAAGAAGAATTAATACCTATTCTTCTGAAACTGTTCCAAAAAATAGAAATGGAAGGAAAACTTCCAAACTCATTTTATGAGGCCACCATTACCTTGATCCCAAAACCAGACAAAGACCCCATCAAAAAGGAGAACTACAGACCAATATCCCTGATGAAAAATGGATGCAAAAATTCTCACCAAAATACTACCCAATAGGATCCAACAGTCCATTAAAAGGATTATTCACCACGACCAAGTGGGATTTATCCCTGGGCTGCAAGGTTGGTTCAACATCCGCAAATCAATCAACGTGATACAATACATTAACAAAAGAAAGAACAAGAATCATATGATCCTCTCAATAGATGCAGAAAAAGCATTTGACAAAGTACAGCATCCTTTCTTGATCAAAACTCTTCAGAGTATAGGCATAGAGGGTACATACCTCAATATCATAAAAGCCATCTATGAAAACCTACAGCGAATATCATTCTCAATGGGGAAAAACTGAGAGCTTTCCCCCTAAGGTCAGGAACGCGGCAGGGATGTCCACTATCACCACTGCTATTCAACATAGTATTAGAAGTCCTAGCCACAGCAATCAGACAACAAAAAGAAATAAAAGGCATCCAAATCGGCAAAGAAGAAGTCAAACTCTCACTCTTTGCAGATGATATGATACTTTATGTGGAAAACCCCAAAGACTCCACCCCAAAACTGCTAGAACTCATACAGGAATTCAGTAAAGTGGCAGGATATAAAATCAATGCACAGAAGTCAGTGGCATTCCTATACACCAACAACAAGACAGAAGAAAGAGAAATTAAGGAGTCGATCCCATTTACAATTGCACCCAAAACCATAAGATACCTAGGAATAAATCTAACCAAAGAGGCAAAGGATCTGTACTCAGAAAACTATAAAATACTCATGAAAGAAATTGAGGAAGACACAAAGAAATGGAAAAACGTTCCATGCTCATGGATTGGAAGAACAAATATTGTGACAATGTCAATGCTACCTAGAGCAATCTACACATTCAATGCAATCCCTATCAAAATACCATCCACTTTTTTCAAAGAAATGGAACAAATAATCCTAAAATTTGTATGGAACCAGAAAAGACCCCGAATAGCCAGAGGAATGTTGAAAAAGAAAAGCAAAGCTGGCGGCATCACAATTCCAGACTTCCAGCTCTATTACAAAGCTGTCATCATCAAGACAGTATGGTACTGGCACAAAAACAGACACATAGATCAATGGAACAGAATAGAGAGCCCAGAAATGGACCCTCAACTCTATGGTCAACTAATCTTTGACAAAGCAGGAAAGAATGTCCAATGGAAAAAAGACAGTCTCTTCAACAAATGGTGTTGGGAAAACTGGATAGCCACATGCAGAAGAATGAAACTGGACCATTTCCTTACACCACACACAAAAATAGACTCCAAATGGTTGAAAGACCTCAATGTGAGACAGGAGTCCATCAAAATCCTAAAGGAGAACACAGGCAGCAATCTCTTCGACCTCAGCCGCAGCAACTTCTTCCTAGAAACATCGCCAAAGGCAAGGGAAGCAAGGGCAAAAATGAACTATTGGGACTTCATCAAGATAAAAAGCTTTTGCAAAGCAAAGGAAACAGTCAACAAAACCAAAAGACAACCGACAGAATGGGAGAAGATATTTGCAAATGACATATCAGATAAAGGGCTAGTATCCAAAATCTATAAAGAACTTATCAAACTCAACACCCAAAGAACAAAGAATCCAATCAAGAAATGGGCAAAAGACATGAACAGACATTTTTCCAAAGAAGACATCCAAATGGCCAACAGACACATGAAAAAGAGCTCAATATCGCTCGGCAGCAGGGAAATCCAAATCAAAACCTCAATGAGATACCACCTCACACCAGTCAGAATGGCTAAAATGAACAAGTCAGGAAATGACAGATGTTGGCAGGGATGCGGAGAGAGGGGAACCCTCCTACACTGTTGGTGGGAATGCAAGCTGGTGCAGCCACTCTGGAAAACAGTATGGAAGTTCCTCAAAAAGTTGAAAATAGAGCTACCATATGACCCAGCAACTGCACTACTGGGTATTTACCCCAAAGATACAAAAGTAGGGATCCGAAAGGGTATGTGCACCCCGATGTTTATAGCAGCAATGTCCACAATAGCCAAACTGTGGAAAGAGCCAAGATGTTCATCAACAGATGAATGGATAAAGAAGATTTGGTATATATATACAAAGGAATACTATGCAGCCATCAAAAGGAATGAAATCTTGCCATTTGCAACGACGTGGATGGAACTGGAGGGTATTATGCTGAGCGAAATAAGTCAAACAGAGAAAGACATGTATCATATGACCTCACTGATATGAGGAATTCTTAATCTCAGGAAACAAACTGAGGGTTGCTGGAGTAGGGGGGTGGGGTGGGAGGGATGCGGTGACTGGGTGATAGACACTGGGGAGGGTATGTGCTCTGGTAAGCGCTGTGAATTGTGCAAGACTGTTGAATCTTAGATCTGTACCTCTGAAACAAATAATGCAATATATGTTAAGGAAAAAAAAAAAGAAGAAGAAGATAGCAGGAGGGGAAGAATGAAGGGGGGGAAATCGGAGGGGTAGACGAACTATGAGAGATGATGGACTCTGAAAAACAAACTGAGGGTTCTAGAGGGGAGGGGGGTGGGAGGATGGGTTAGCCTGGTGATGGGTATTGAGGAGGGCACGTTCTGCATGGAGCACTGGGTGTTATGCACAAACAATGAATCATGGAACACTACATCTAAAACTAATGATGTAATGTATGGGGATTAACATAACAAAAAAAATCTTCAAAAAAAATAAATAAACACATGGTGTCAGCCACAAAAAAAAATAAAATAAAATAAAATAAAATAAAAGACACATGGCTTTTAGTGACACACAAAAGCCCCGAGGGACATACAAGGTGAATGTTGTGTTAGCTCCTTCTGCCCAAGAACAGACTGATTTTGCTCATTCCGTGGCTGGAGCTTCATGCCACCAGCAGGGCACAGCTCCCCATCATCTGACAGAGACTCCAAAATACAGTCACATTTTTAACCAGGAAAGGTCTATAAAGCATATGAGCCCCATGATTATGGATTTCATGTTCCTTTTCTGAGCAAAAACCCAGTGGGGTTGTTTTCCTTGGGACTGTGGGAGAAAGGAATTACCATCTGAGAACGACTTGTGAATAACCACTATCAGCCAAAACCCAGGGAAAATACTATTTGGATACCACTCCAGGGCTTGGGAGCTGATTGAGAAAGAAGTGCTTCTGTATTCAACCATTCAACAAGAAAATATTTGCTGAAGGTTTCTAGTGAGTTACACTAAAGTACTATGAAACACTTACATAGAGCTTCCAAAACCTATTCATACATTTCACCTGATTGTACCCTTTCAATAATGCATTCAGGGAGACTGAGCTGGTGTTATTTCAGTGCTTAGGCAAAGAAAACATAGGCTCTGAGAAGTAACAGGACTTTCCTAAAACTTTCAGTTGGCAGTGTTGAACCCAGGCCTACAATCTGAGTGTTTTGACTCCCAGTCCAGAGAACTTGACTTTGCAACATGGCATGTAGGCAGGGAGGTCAGGGCTCACTCCCGGCACCCACTGCAGTCCTGGGATGCATCCTCTATACACGGAGAATGGAAAAGTAATGGTGGATTAGACAAAGCCAAGTTCTAGCTCTGCCACAAACTAGCTGTGTGACCTGAGCAAGTCAGTTCCTCTCTCTGGATGCCAGTTCCTCACCAGGAAGAGTTGACAAGTAGAGTATAATAGCCCAAGAGCAAGAGAACTGGGAACAGAGCCCAGGAAGCTCCCACTGCAAGTCTACTGGAGGAGCAGGGGTTGGGGGGACTAGGGCTCCCTGGAGAACCACAGCCGTGTTCACCCTCAAACCACCAGGGAGCCCCATGCAAAATAACTTATCCTGAAGAGAGAGTAGGGGTACTGAGGGAGGGGTTAGAGGGAAGTGCTGATTTAGAGTATCACATGGTGTCCAACTCTGTGCTAGTCTCCAAGCCAAGCTCAGGTTCCACCAACTCATGCCTGAGTCTAAGGAGAAGATATTAAATAATTACAACAACAAGGAAGAAGAGGAGGAGAAAGAGGAGAGAGAGGAGATAGCTTGAGTAAAAACCGGAACTATTTACTCAAATCTCTGTCAGGGAGTTTGGTATGTGACAAGCCACTCACCTCCATTTTCTCACTGTAAAACAGATGTCTACATTAGCTCCTGGGATTGCTGTAGGATTAAATACAGGGATTCATGGGCACCAGGGTGGCTCAGTTGGTTAAATGGCTGCCTTCAGCTCAGGTCATGATCCTGGAGTCCCAGGATCAAGTCCCTCATCGGGCTCCCTGCTCAGCGGGGAGTCTGCTTCTCCCTCTGACCCTCTTCCCTCTCATGCTCTCTCTCTCTCTCTCTCTCATTCTCTCTCTCAAATAAATAAAATCTTTTTAAAAAATAAAAAATAAGTACTGGGATTCATAAAGCACTTGGCACAATGTCTGGTGCATGATTCTTTTGCTATTATTAATATGGTGCCTGGTGACAAAGCGCAGCACAAGCGGTCACTATTTGGGGTCTCTGGCAGGTGGTTCTTGGTTTGGTCTAGCCAGTATCCCTTTTTCTAATTATAGAACCTCTCTTTCTTATGGGAAACCCATTCTGGTGGTTGGACAGGACCAGCACAACCACCTTTAGCCCCAGGGAAGGCGTATCACCAAATGTGGTCAGTCACAGCTTCCCATTCCCCTGGCCACAGTGATGGGTTCTGGAATGGCAGGGGACTACAGAAAAGCCAATCTAATCCCCTCCAAGAGACCTGATATGTAGACTCCAGGAGAAGGAGAGAGAAGGTCTTTCTTCCTCTGGGGTTGGGGCAGCTCCAAGAGAAAAGGTTTGTGAGAAAGAAGCCAGGGAAAGTTGAAGGAGAGCCAAATCCTGATGATCCTCAATGTCCAGCTGCATGGAAATCTGGCTCCACTCTTTGGACTTTCCAGTCAGATGAGCCAATGAAGTCCCCACTGGACTTAAAGCAGTTAAATTTAGTTTCTGTCACTTATAACCAAGAGTCCTAATTCAGATTGTTGCTAGGTAGATTGGAGCTCAGAACAGACCTGGCTGCCTGAGTGCCAAGACAGATCCTCTTCCTTCTGGAACAGAGAAGAACCGAGGAGAACTCAGTATCCCAGCTGCATTTTGGTGAGTGTGTAGCACATATCACCACAGCAAACAAAAGCAGAGGAGGAGGATACCAGCAGAGGCTAGAGTCATTTGAAAGGACTATCTGCTAGGAGCCAAATTAAAAGCATATTGAGTTTTTAAATTATGTTTTTCCTATAAAATGTATCTTACTTTATCCTTTCATAGTTTCTTTCCATATTAGAAAAGGCCATTTGCTCCAGCCTGGGGCTGGGATTTGGTGTTAATTCCATAGGAAAGAATGAAAGTATCTTTCATCCCTCCACCCCCAATGCCCCACGTAAACACTGGCATCATGGTTCCAAAAACTGAAGCTTTCTTACTGCACTTGAGAAAGAGGAAATAAGTTTTGAGTTGCTAATGATTTGGGGTGCTGTCTCTTGAGCCATTATGCTGCTCTATACTTCATCAAGAATCAAATGATAGAAAAGAAGGGAGGAGGGCTTTTGCATATTGGAAGAATAAAGAAGATTTGGGCTGGAACCAGATAGAGTAGGGAGGGGCCAAATAGAAGAGGCTCTGGGGCAAAGCTCAGAAACCTGCATCCAGGGGCTCACCAACTGCCCAGGTCTAGTCTGAGATGCACACTGCCTGTGCCTGGAGTCTTCAGAGGCTACGTAACCCAAATGCTGTGAAGATACTTCCCACACCGCCTCAACCCAAGGAAACCATTCAGTACTTCTTAGAGAGGAGGACGTTATGGAAAGGAGTTTCAATGCCTATACTTTCAGGCCACACCGGGTACCCTAGGGTGTCCAGAGCAAGGAGACTAGATTGGACAAATAATTATCACATGATTATTAGCAAAGCATGGACACCCAGAGGGCAATCAGGAAGCTACAGGCAATCTGCACATTTATTTCAAGTTCTCATTACCTAAAGCTGTAGAATCCAAAATTTTGTAACTGAAAACCCATTCAGCAAAAATTTTGAACATGGATTCTCTGTATATATAGGTGACCCTTGAACAACATGAGTTTAAACTGCACAGTTCACTTATACGTGGATTTTTTTTAATAAATACAATATAGTATGAATGTATTTTCTCTCCCTTATGACTTTCTTAATAAGATTTTCTTTCCTAAGCTTACTTTATTGTAAGAATACAGTACATAATACACACAATCTACAAAATATGTGTTCATTGACTATTTATGTTGTTGGTAAGGCTTCTAGTCAACAGTAGGGTATTAGTAGTTAAGTTTTATGAGAGTCAAAGTTATACATGGATTTTCGATCGTGTAGGGGTTCAGCACCACTAACCCCATGTTTTTCAAGGGCCAGCTGTATTCACTTATTTATGAATTATGTACATGAGCGATAGTTCTAATGTTTATTAGAACCCTGCTGTTTGGAATGAGTGGAATGAGTGGAACACAGCTTAAAAAACTCAGAAGATGGACTATAAAGTGGTAATTCCCAGGGCTATAATGTTTATTATAAAACACACTACCAAAAAAGGGTGTTTTAAAACACACAATAAAGAAGTAAATAATTTTTCTGGGGCGCCTGGGTGACTCAGTTGGTTAAGCGACTGCCTTCGGCTCAGGTCATGATCCTGGAGTCCCTGGATCAAGTCCCACATCGGGCTCCCTGCTCGGCAGGGAGTCTGCTTCTCCCTCTGACCCTCCTCCTTCTCATGTGCTCTCTCTCATTCTCTCTCTCAAATAAATAAATAAAATCATTAAAAAAAAAAAAGAAGTAAATAATATTTCTATTAAATATCTTACTGAGTATATTACTGGCCAATATATAGTTAGGGTAAGGTCTGACATTAGCGACAGTGATATAAATTTATATTTTAAATGATCTTCTCTTCATTTCAATTTTTTGGGCCAACCTCTTATTGGATGATTATATTATCACTATTTTTACCTCAAGTTGTGTTTCACAAAAAAACTTGCTTCTACTTAGAAGTAGAACTGTTGGGTCCACCATCTGCCCATAGTTTGCTTGATGTCTAGATTATCAGTACCACCTTAAACCCCCAGTTCCATTTCAGAATTCAAAGCCACTCATCTATTTTGTGCAGGTTAAATGAGACATAATTTTTTTTAAAAATCTGTAAGTCCATTTAATCAAGCAAGTGTACAGAAAAATACACTAGAAACAAGCAAAGGAGTGCAGTCCCCCTCATCAGCACCTCCACCTGATAGAACCTCCGCTCACATTTCAGGATTCCTCAGGTCCTGTAAAGCACGTGGCCATACACCATATGGACCAAGTGAAATGAAGGTCCAGTGTCACTGCATAGAGAAGTACCAGTAACTGTTTTATTTGCTTTTTACGTTATAAATAAATAAAAGAGAAATTCTACTATCTTATCAACAGCCTATCGGATGATTTGCCACAGCCCCAACCATCTCACAGACCCCAATATAAAGATGACTACCCAAGATGGGTAGGACCTATCCAAAGTGGGTAGGTCCTACCCAAGATATGTAGGACCATAGGTGGTGTCCTATGGTAGTGGCTGGGTCCCCTTCCAGCACTACTCCCCTTTCTCACCCACTCTGCAGCTAGAGAAACCCAGCTCCTATCACTAAATCCTTCCATTCCCTGCCAGATAAAGTCCATATTCCTCAGCATGGCACAGAAACTTCTGCTCCAGATTGCTCTACCTTTCCAGCTTTATCCCTTTCTATCTCCCATGTAAATTCTATGGCCCACACCAGCCGGCACTTCTCTAACAGACCAGATTCTTTTAAGTTTTGCAGTTGCTCTTTTCTCTGCCATTAATGTCTCCCTTTAACTTTGCCTTCCTGTAAATCTCCAACTCATCTTCCAACTCCAAGTCATATGTTTCCCACTCTGTAAACCATGGAATGAACCATCAACTCAAGGTCCAAGGACAATCTTGTCTCTTTTCTTTTTCCAGTTAATTACTTAAGCACATGCTTTTCTCTTGGGACTTCCTTCATCGCTTAATTTTTTTTTTCTTAATTTGGACATAGACACACACAAAGGGAAGACAAATGTGAAGCCACAAGGAGAAGACAGCCATCTACAAACCAAGGAAAGAAGCCTCAGAAGAAACCAACACTGTCAACACCTTGATCTTGGATTGCCAGCCTCCAGAACCATGAGAAAAAAATTTTGGTTGATTAAGCCACTCAGTCTGTGCTACCTTGTTACTGCAGCCCTAGCAAACGAATATAGATCCATTTTCCCTATTAAGAAGTGAAGTCCTTGCTTGCTGGTTCTCATTCCTCTCTGTAATTTCTAGGGCCTTGCCCAGTCCTTGGTCATTCTAAGTGCTCCAAGAGTGTGCGTCGCCGAAAGGAGGAAAGGATAGGAGGGAGCAGGGAAGGAGAGCTGACAGAGGCCTGAGCCCTGGGAATTACCACTTTATAGTCCATCTTCTGAGTTTTGTAAGCTGTGTTCCACTCATTCCAAGAAGAATCACTTGGCAACTTATGTTATTTTTCCTTTTTTCTAACCATGCTTACGTAAATCCTGGGTGAGTCAGAACATGTGGAAGGCTTACTGTGGGCAGGACGGTTGTAAGAAGGGCAAGGGGACAGTTACAGCAGGGTCTAGCAGTACTACCCAAGAGAAACACGACCCACACTGCATACACAATTTTTCATTCTCTAGTAGTCATATTAAAACATTTTTAAAGAAATAAATTTAATTAATTTTGGTATTGTATTTTATTTAACTCAAAATATCTAAAATATTACCAGTTCAACATGTAACATCAATGAGATATTTTACATTCTTTTTTTGTACTAAGTCTTCAAAATGTGGTGTGTATTTTACAGTCACAGCAAATTCTGTACCGTAACTCTGACTAGCCACATTGCAAGTGCTAACTACTCACACATGGCTAGTGGCTACTGCACTGGACAGCACAGGAGAGTCAGCAGTTAATGACTCAGACTTCGGAATCATGTGGACGTGGGTTTGCATCCTGTTCCATCACTGACTAACTTAACCTCTTTGTGCTTCAGATTCTGCATCTCTAAAATGGGAGCTACTACCTCCTACGGCTAAGGTGAGGGTCTAATGAAGTAACCCAAGTAAAGCCCTCAGCAGCGTCTGACACAGCAGCAGCATGGTCACCATGTGCCAGGCTCTATGCGATTTATTTATATGATTAATACTCCATGAACTGCCATGATGATTATTCTCAATGATTAGTGCTGAGGGGACAAAAGCTGAAGCAATTTCTCCATCGGCCATCAGATGAATCTCTCTCTAGCTCTGTTTTTCAACTTATAAAATGGGAATAATGAATGCATCTACCACCAAAAATAAAAATGACCTTCCTATTTAAGCAACATGATACCTCAATATATTCATGTTAGTTTGGGCATCTTCAGCTTACAACACTGGACCACAGCAAAAAAAAGACAAAAGTTAGAAACTTTTTTCTTTGCATGTACTTTCTCATTAGCTCATTTCAGTACACCTCTAGGCAGAGAAATTGCTCTAGTCATTCAAATCCCTGAGGTGATCTGAGTCCTAATGTGCTTATGTGTTTTCTTTGAGAGAGAGAGAGAGCTTCTCCAAAATCTATTCAGCCACTATTTCTAAATTCTGAGTGCATAAAAAGAGATACACCTTTTTTTGTGAGGTCTCATAACTCACCCTCAAATAGCACAGGTGATAAATGCAAGCAGGAGGCTCCCTGTTAAAATATGTGTAATAGACATATTACTGTGTCTACTGTATATTTTCATTTTGGCATGCAGGAGCTCTCCTTCACCTTACGATAATAAATTATATAACCTTGGCCATAAAATAACTTTAAATAACGGGACACTAAATCATTGTAATGATATTTTGTGCTCTGTAACTACTTTCGATTTTAGATCTCAAAGCACTTTACAAAGTAAATAGCTCTAGCATTATATGAGATCAGTTTTTCCTGTCTTTACTGAGATACACTTGACAAATAAAAATTATATATATTTAAGATTTACCTGACACATTGATATATGTATCTATTGTGAAATGATTACCACAGTCTAGCTAGTTAATATATTTATCATCCTACATAGCTTGGGGGTTTTGGGAGGGGTTGGTCTGTTTTTGCAGTGAGAACACGTAAGTTCTCTCTTTGCAGATTTCACCTATACAATATTATTAACTATAGTCACCATGCTGTGCATTATGTCTCGAAAACTTACTCATCCTACATAACTAAAACTTTGTATCCTTTAACAAATATCTCCCTATTCCCCCTAACTCCCAGCTCCTGGCAATCACCATTCTACTCTCTGCTTTTACAAGTGTGACCATTTTAGATTCCACATATAAGTGAACTTACATTATTTGTCTTTTTGTATCTGGCTTATTAACTTAGCATAATACACTCTTTATCCATGTTGTCACAAATGCCAAAATCTTCTTTTTAAGGCTGAATAATGTGTGTGTGTGTGTGTGTGTGTGTGTGTGTGTGTTTATTATCTATTCAGTTGTTAATAGATATTTAGGTTCTTTCCATATCTTGGCTATTGTGCCTTAAAGCTAAAATGAGTTTCTTGTAGATATTGTTGTGTCTTGTTTGTGTTATCCATTCAGTCACTCTATATCTTTTACTTGAAGAATTTAATCCACTTACATTTAAAGTAATTCTTGATAGGTAAGGTCTTACCCTTCCCATTTTGTTAATTGCTTTCTGACTGTTTTGTAATTCCTTTGTTCCTTTCTCCCTCTCTTGCTGTTTCCTTTGTGATTTGATGTTTTTTTTTAATAGTGATATATTCTGATTCCTTTCTCTTTATATTTTGGATATCTTCTAAAGGTCTTTTCCTTCTGATTACCATGAGACTTACATAAAACATCTTATAACACTCTATTTTAAGCTGATAACTTCATTGCATACAAAAATTCTACACTTTTCTTACTCCTGCTCCATTTTCTGCTAATAATGCCACAATTTACATCTTTTTATACTCTGTATCCATTAACAATTATTGTAGCTATACATACTTTTTTTAAGTAAGCTCTACACATAACATGGGGCTTGAACTCACGACCCTGAGATCGAGTCACATGCTGTACTGACTGAGCCAGCCATGTATCCCTATAACTATAGGGATCCCTATAACTTTTAATATTTCTGCTTTTTTAACTTCTATACTACAGTTAAAACTGATTTATGTACCACCATTACAATATTAGATTATTCTGAAATTGACTATACACTTACCTTTCCCAGTAAGTTTTACACGTTCATATATTTTTATGTTACTAATTAGTGTTTTTTTATTTCCACTTAAACTCCCTCTAGCATTTATAATGAGGCAGGTCTAGTGGTGAACTCTCCCAACTTCTGTTTCTCTGTGAGAGTCTATCTCTCCATTTCTAAAGGATAGCCACACAGGGAAAGCCCCACCTTTTGAAGAGGTTGCCATCATGGTCTCCAGTGCCCTACCCTGCAGAAAACCCCAGCAACCTTCACCACTGAGAATCTCAGCAGCTCTTACAGCTGCCATAGACCCTCCACAGCTTTTACCATGGAGGATATCACAGTGTTTGCCAACACGGACACTAGCAGCCTGCTCCACAGAGGACTCTACTAGTTTTTACCACTGAGGAAACCCACCACAGCCACTATGAGCCCCCTATAGCTTTCACCACTGAGAGTGCCACAGTTTCCCATCTTCGTGAACTACAGCTGCCCGAGTCACCACCCATCCCATCCCCCATGAGAGCCATGCCAGCCCACACCTCTCAGTGTGCTGGCCCTGGGATCCAGTGCAGCCACTGTGTGGGTGTCCACCAACCAGCCCTGACTCATGCTGCCACAGAAATGCTCACTTCCAGCCTCCACAATCATGCGCACACCTACCCGTGGCCATCCTTAGCCTCCATTGCTGGGCCCCACCACAACACACCACATACCTCCAGCCCCAGCACTGCCACCACCTGCACTGCCCCTACCTACCCAGGCACACTCACCACTGGATCCAGAGGCACTGCTGAGGACAGCCTCACAGCCACCACAAACCCACCATAGCTTTTGTTACCAAGAACCACACAGGGACTTCTTCAAATGGACTCCAAAGCACACTAAACAGCAACATGAAAGCATATGAATGTATAAATCATACACATAAAGATAAATATATAGTCAAATACAGAATAAGATAACATTCTAATACACAAAATACCCATAACCCTAAAAATTTAAAACAGAAGTATTAATAACTATAGCCACAAAAATTCAATAATGGACTAATAATATAAAAAGAAGTAAACTCTGACTTCAATAACACAAAGTGCGTAGGGGGTAAAACTAGAATTTTTTTTTTTTTAAGATTTTATTTATTTATTTGAAAGAGAGAGTGAGAGAGAGAGAGAGAGCACAAGAGGGGGGAGCGGGAGAGGGAGAAGCAGACTCCCTGCTGAGCAGGTAGCCTGATGCGGGACTCGATCCTGGGACTCCAGGATCATGACCTGAGTCGAAGGCAGTCGCTTAACCAACTGAGCCACCCAGGCACCCATAAAACTAGAATTTTTGTGTGCAATTGAACTTAAGTTGTTACCAAACTAAAATAGACAGTCATAAATACAAGAAGATGTATATGATGAGCTTCATGATAACCACAAGGGGAAAACTTTTAGTAGGTACACAAAAGATAAAAAGAAAGTCATCAAGCCAAATCTCTACCAAAAACAAACAAAATAGCAAATAATAAAAGAAGACATCAAGAGAAGAAGAGAGGAACAAATGAACTGCAAAATAGACAAAACAACTAACAAAATGGCAATAGGAAGTCTTTACCTATTAATAAGTACTTTAAATGTAAACAGATTGAACTCTCCAATCAAAAGCATAGCTTAAAAGGCATGGAATGGCTAAACAGATTTAAAAAACAAACAAACCAGATCCAGTAATATGCAGTCTACAAGAAACACACTTTAGACATAATGACATGAATGAGCTGAAAAGGAAGCTATAGCAAAAGATACTCCATGCAAATTTTAACCAAAAGTTTAGGGGTGTTTATACTTATAACAGACAAAATAGACTTTAAGTCAAAAACTTTAACTAGAGACAAGGGTCATTATATAATGGTAAGAGGGTTAATTCAAGAAGAAGATATAACAATTATAAGTATATATGCATCTAACCTCAGAGCAGCTAAATATATAAAACAAACATTGACAGATAGGAAAAGAGAATTGACAGTAGTGATATAATAGTAGGAGACTTCAATACTCCCCTGTCCATAATGGACAGAAAATCCAGGCAGAAAATCAATAAGGACACAGCTGACTTGAACAACAATATAGACCAAATGGACCTAACAGACATATACAGAACTTTCCACCAAACAGTAACAGAATACACATTCTTCTCAAGCACACGCAGAACATTCTCCAGGATAAATCATATGTTAGGCCACAAAACAAGTATTAATAAATTTAAGAAGACTGAATTCATACCAAGTGTCTTCTCAGACCACAGTGAAAAGAAACTAGAGCTCAATAGCAGAAAATAGGAAAATTCACAAACACATGGAAACTAAACAACACACTGTTGAACAACCATTGGGTAAAAGAAGAAATCAAAAGGGAATTTTTAAAACACCTGAGACAAAAACAAAAATACAACTTACCAAAACTTATGGGGTGCACCAAAAGCAGTACTGAGGGAATTTTATAGCAATAAATGTCTACATTGAAAAAGAAAGGAGATCTCAAATAAACAACCTAACTTATAAGTCAAGGACTTAGAAAAAGAATAACAAACTAAACTCAAAATTAGCAGAAGAGAAATAATAAAGATTAGAGAAGAAATAGAAAATAGAAAAAAATTTAAAAATCAACAAAACTAAGATAAACAAAATCAGCAAAACCTTAGCTAGAAAGAAAAACAAAAGGGAGGAGACTCAAAATTAAAAAATGAAAGAGAAGACATTATGATGGATAACACAGATATAAAAAAGATCATAAGTAACTTTTATGAATAATTATATGCTAACAAATTGGATAGCCTAGAGAAAAAATGAATAAATTTCTAGAAATATACAACCTACCAAGAATAACTCAAGAAGAAATAGAACAGACCAATGACAAACAAGGAGATTGAGTCAGTAATCAAACACATTTCAACAAAGGAAAGTCCAGGGACAGATGGCTTCACATGTGAATTCTACCAACATTCAAAAAAGAACTAATACCAACCTTTCCTAAACTCTTCCAAAACATAGAAGAGGGAATATTTCCAAACTCTTTTTACAAAGCCAGCATCATCCTGATTCCAAACCCCCAGTTTGTTTCCTGAGATTAAGAATTCCTCATATCAGTGAGATCATATGATACATGTCTTTCTCTTATTGACTTATTTCACTCAGAATACCCTCCAGTTCCATCCACGTCGTTGCAAATGGCAAGATTTCATTTCTTTTTATGTCTGCTTAATATTCCATTGTATATATATACCAAATCTTCTTTATCCATTCATCTGTCGATGGACATCTTGGCTCTTTCCATAGTTTGGCTATTGTGGACATTGCTGCTATAAACATCAGGGTGCCCGTACCCCTTCAGATCACTACATTTGTATCTTTGGGGTAAATGACCAGTAGTGCAATTGCTGGGTCATAGGGTAGCTCTATTTTCAACTTTTTGAGGAACCTCCATACTGTTTTCCAGAGTGGCTGCACCAGTTTGCATTCCCACCAACAGTGTAGGAGGGTTCCCCTCTCTCCACATCCCCGCCAACATCTGTCGTTTCCTGACTTGTTCATTTTATTTTTTTTTTTTTTAAAGATTTTATTTATTTATTCATGAGAGACAGAGAGAGAGAGACAGAGGCAGAGGGAGAAGCAGGATCCCCGCGGAGCAGGGAGCCCGATGCGGGACTCGATCCCAGGACCCTGGGATCACGACCCGAGCCGAAGGCAGACGCTTAACCGACTGAGCCACCCAGGCGTCCCCTGACTTGTTCATTTTAGCCATTCTGACTGGTATGAGGTGGTATCTCATTGAGGTTTTGATTTGGATTTCCCTGATGCCAAGGGATGTTGAGCACTTTTTCATGTGTCTGTTGGCCATTTGGATGTCTTCTTTGGAAAAATGTCTGTTCAGGTCTTCTGCCCATTTCTTGATTGGATCATTTGTTCTTTGGGTGTTGAATTTGATAAGTTCTTTATAGATTTTGGATACTAGCCCTTTATCTGGTATATCATTTGCAAATATCTTCTCCCATTCTGTCGGTTGTCTTTTGGTTTTGTTGACTATTTCTTTTGCTGTGCAAAAGCTTTTTATCTTGATGAAGTCCCAATAGTTCATTTTTGCCCTTGCTTCCCTTGCTTTTGGCAATGTTTCTAGGAAGTTGCTGCGGCTGAGGTCGAAGAGGTTGCTGCCTGTGTTCTCCTTTAGGATTTTGATGGACTCCTGTCTCACATTTAGGTCTTTCAGCCATTTGGAGTCTATTTTTGTGTGTGGTGTAAGGAAACGGTCCAGTTTCATTCTTCTGCATGTGGCTATCCAGTTTTCCCAACACCATTTGTTGCACAGACTGTCTTTTTTCCACTGGACATTCTTTCCTGCTTTGTCAAAGATTAGTTGACCATACAGTTGAGTGTCCATTTCTGGACTCTCTATTCTATTCCACTGATCTATGTGTCTGTTTTTGTGTCAATACCATACTGTCTTGATGATGACAGCTTTGTAATAGAGCTTGAGGTCCGGAATTGTGATGCTACCGGCTTTGCTTTTCTTTTTCAACATTCCTCTGGCTATTCGGGGTCTTTTCTGGTTCCATACAAATTTTAGGATTATTTGTTCCATTTCTTTGAAAAAAGTGGATGGTATTTTGATAGGGATTGCATTAAATGTGTAGATTGCTCTAGGTAGCATTGACATCTCCACCATATTTATTCTTCCAATCTATGAGCATGGAACGTTTTTCCATTTCTTTGTGTCTTCCTCAATTTCTTTCATGAGTATTTTATAGTTTTCTGAGTACAGATTCTTTGCCTCTTTGGTTAGATTTATTCCTAGGTATCGTATGGTTTTGGGTGCAAATGTAAATGGGATCGACTCCTTAATTTCTCTTTCTTCTGTCTTGTTAGTGTATAGGAATGCCACTGATTTCTGTGTATTGTTGTTGGTGTATGGGAACGCCACTGATTTCTGTGCATTGATTTTATATCCTGTCACTTTACTGAATTCCTGTATAAGTTCTAGCAGTTTTGGGGTGGAGTCTTTTGGGTTTTCCACATAAAGTATCATATCATCTGCAAAGAGTGAGAATTTGACTTCTTCTTTGCCGATTCAGATGCCTTTGATTTCTTTTTGTTGTCTGATTGCTGTGGTTAGGACTTCTAGTACTGTGTTGAATAGCAGTGGTGATAGTGGACATCCCTACTGTGTTCCTGACCTTAGGAGGAAAGCTCTCAGTTTTTCCCCATTGAGAATGATATTCGCTGTGGGTTTTTCATAGATGGTTTTTATGATATTGAGGTATGTACGCTCTATCCCTATACTCTGAAGAGTTTTGATCGAGAAAGGATGCTGTACTTTGTCAAATGCTTTTTCTGCATCTATTGAGAGGATCATATGGTTCTTGTTCTTTCTTTGATTAATGTATTGTATCACATTGATTTGTGGATGCTGAACCAACCTTGCAGCCCAGGGATAAATCCCATTTGGTCGTGGTGAATAATCCTTTTAATGGACTGTTGGATCCTATTGGCTAGTATTTTGGTGAGAATTTTTGCATCCATGTTCATCAAGGATATTGGTCTGTAATTCTCTTTTTTGATGGCATCTTTGTCTGGTTTGGGGATCAAGGTAATGGTGGCCTCATAAAACGAGTTTGGAAGTTTTCCTTCCATTTCTATTTTTTGGAACAGTTTCAGAAAAATAGGTATTAATTCTTCTTTAAATGTTTGGTAGAATTCCACTGGGAAGCCATCTGGCCCTGGGCTCTTGTTTGTTGGGAGATTTTTGATGGCTGCTTCAATTTCCTTAGTGGTTATAGGTCTGTTCAGGTTTTCTATTTCTTCCTGGTTCAGTTTTGGTAGTTGATACATCTCTAGGAATGCATCCATTTCTTCCAGATTATCTAATTTGCTGGCATAGAGTTGCTCACAATATGTTCTTATAATTGCTTGTATTTCTTTGGTGTTGGTTGTGATCACTCTTCTTTCATTCATGATTTTGTTGATTTGGGTCATTTCTCTTTTCTTTTTGATAACTCTGGCCAGGGGTTTATCAATCTTGTTAATTCTTTCAAAGAACCAGCTTCTAGTTTCATTGATCTGTTCTACTGTTCTTTTGGTTTCTATTTCATTGATTTCTGCTCTGCTCTTTATTATTTCTCTTCTCCTGCTGGGTTGAGGCTTTATTTGCTGTTCTTTCTCCAGCTCCTTTAGGTGTAGGGTTAGGTTGTGTATTTTAGACCTTTCTTGTTTCTTGAGAAAGGCTTGCTATATACTTTCCTCTTAGGACTGCCTTTGCTGCATCCCAAAGATTTTGAACAGTTGTGTTTTCATTTTCATTTGTTTCCGTGAATTTTTTTAATTCTTCTTTAAGTTTCTGGTTGACACATTCATTCTTTAGTAGGATGCTCTTTAGCCTCCATGTATTTGAGTTCTTTCCAACTTTCCTCTTGTGATTGAGTTCTAGTTTCAAAGCATCGTGGTCTGAAAATATGCAGGGAATGATCCCAACCTTTTGGTACCGGTTGAGGCCTGATTTGTGACCTAGGATGTGATCAATTCTGGAGAATGTTCCATGGGCACTAGAGAAGAATGTATATCTGTTGCTTTGGGATGGAATGTTCTGAAAATATCTGTGAAGTCCATTTGGTCCAGTGTGTCATTTAAAGTCTTTATTTCTTTGTTGATCTTTTGCTTAGACAATCTGTCCATTTCAGTGAGGGGGCTGTTAAAGTCCCCCACTATTATTGTATTGTTGTCGAGTGTTTCTTTGCTTTTGTTATTAATTGGCTTATATAATTGGCTGCTCCCATGTTAGAGGCATAGATATTTACAATTGTTAGATCTTCTGGTTGGATAGACCCTTTAAGTAGGATATAGTGTCCTTCCTCATCTCTTATTATAGTCTTTGGTTTAAAATCTAATTTGTCTGATAGAAGGATTGCCACCCCAGCTTTCTTTTGGTGTCCATTAGCATGGTAAATGGTTTTCCACCCCTCACTTTCAATGTGGGGGTGTCTTTGGGTCTAAAATGAGTCTCTTGCAGACAGCATATTGATGGGTCTTGTTTTTTTAGCCAATCTGATACCCTGTGTCTTTTGATTGGGGCATTTAGCCCATTTACATTCAGGGTAACTATTGAAAGATATGAATTTAGTGCCATTGTAGTGCCTGTAAGGTGACCGTTACTGTATATTGTCTGTGTTCCTTTCTGGTCTATGTTACTTTGAGGCTCTCTCTTTGCTTAGGGGACCCCTTTCAATATTTCTTGTAGGGCTGGTTTGGTGTTTGCAAATTCTTTTAGTTTTTGTCTGTCCTGGAAGCTTTTTATCTCTCCTTCTATTTTCAGTGACAGCCTAGCTGGATATAGTATTCTTGGCTGCATATTTTTCTCATTTAGTGCTCTGAATATATCACGCCAGTCCTTTCTGGCCTGCCAAGTCTGTGTGGATAGGTCTGTTGCCAATCTAATGTTTCTACCGTTGTAGGTTACAGATCTCTTATCCCGAGCTGCTTTCAGGATTTTCTCTTTGTCTCTGAGACTCATAAGTTTTACTATTAGATGTCAGGGTGTTGACCTATTTTTATTGATTTTGAGGGGAGTTCTCTGTGCCTCCTGGATTTTGATGCCTGTTTCCTTCCCCAAATTAGGGAAGTTCTCTGCTATAATTTGCTCCAAGATACCTTCTGCCCCTCTCTCTCTTTCTTCTTCTTCTTGGATCCCAATTATTCTAATATTGTTTTGTCTTATGGTATCACTTATCTCTCTCTCAAATTCTGCCCTCGTGATCCAGTAGTTGTTTATCTCTCTTTTTCTCAGCTTCTTTATTTTCCATCATTTGGTCTTCTATATCACTAATTCTCTCTTCTGCCTCATTTATCCTAGCAGTTAGAGCCTCCATTTTTTATTGCACCTCATTAATAGCTTTTTTTTATTTCGACTTGGTTAGATTTTAGTTCTTTTATTTCTCAAGAAAGGGTTTCTCTAATATATTCCATGCTTTTTTCAAGACCAGCTAGTATCTTTAAAATCGTCATTCTGAACTCTAGTTCTGACATCTTACTAAAGTCTGTATTTATTAGGTCCCTGGCAGTTGGTACTGCCTCTTGTTCTTTTTTTTGAGGTGATTTTTTCCATCTTGTCATTTTGTCCAGAGGACAACAGATGAATGAGAGAACAAAATGCTAACAGGGTAACAATGACCCCAGAAAAATATACACTAAATAAATCAGAAGAGACCTGAAACCAAGGGAAAAGAAAGGGAAAGAAAGAAAAAAGAAAAGAAAAAGAAAAAGAGAAAGAAAAAAAACAGAATATGATCAAATATGATCAGGCTGGTGCATAGATCAGTGCTACACATTAGATTTGGGGCATATTTTGGTCTGTTAGAAGAAGGTGCCTCCCAAAATTTTAAAGAAAGAAAAACTTATATATGTACAAAAATAAGGGTAAATACGATGAAGAGATGGAATATGACTGTAAAGATGAAAAGTATAAAAGATTTTATAAGAGGAGTTGATAAGATAAGAAGTTGGTTGAAAACAGAAAGAAGAGGATTAAAAAAGGGGGGGGAGAGAATGTGATCAGGCAGGAGACTAGAACAAAGCCATACACTAGAGATTTAGGGTATATTTTGGTCTGTTAGAAGAAACTGTATCCCAAAATTCTAAAGAGAGAACAACTTATATATATATACCAAAAATAAGGTTAACTACTATGAAGTGATAGAGTATGACTCTAAAAATGAAAAATAAAAAAGATTTTTTAAAAAAGGGATTGATAAGATGTTGGTTGAAAAAGTGAAAAAGAAAAATTCAAAAAAAGAAAAAAAAGGAAAAGAAAATTTAAAAAATTAACTTTGAAAGACTAAAGAATCATGGTAAAAAAGCCATGAATTCTATGTGCAGTATTCCCCTACCACTGGCGTTCTGTCGTTCTCATTGATCGGTAAACTTGGTCTTGGCTGGCTGTTCCTGCTGATCTTCTGGGGGCGGGACCTGTTGCCGTGGTTCCCAAATGTCTTTGCCGGAGGCAGAATTGCCCCGCCCTTGCCGGTCCGGGCTAAGTAATCTGCTCGGGTTTGCTTTCCAGAGCTTTTGTTCCCTGCAAGCTTTCCGTACAGCTTTGGAGGCGGAGAGTGAAAATGGCGGCCTCCCAGTCTCCGCCCCGGAGGAGCCGAGAACTCGGGGCCCCGCTCCTCAGTGAGCCCCCAGAGAAAAGCAGTCAGTCACTCCCGTGTCCCCGGTCTCCGGCCGCACTCCGTGCTCACCCGGCCTGTGACCGAGCATTTCTATCTCTGGTACCCGACTCGGTGTGGAGTCTCCAAACCCAGCAGATCCCCGCGGTGCACTCCCGCACCTCTCCTCCCGGGGGAAGAAGGTGAGTCTCCCCGGATCTGCCGCTTGTTGGGTCCCTGCTGGAGGAGCAGTGGCCCGACTGTGCCGCGGATCATGGTTTATGGCAACCCCGAGCTGAGAGCCTGCTCCTCGGCTCCGTCTCTGCAGCCGGCTTCCCCGCTCAGATACCTGGGAGCTCTGCCGCACTCAGGCACCCCCGGTCTTTCTGTGACCCCGAGGGTCCTGAGACCACACTGTCCCGCGAGGGTTCCACCCCCTGCTTAGCCACCGGAGCGACGTCCCTCAGCGGAGCCAACTTCTAAAAGTTCCGATTTTGTGCTCCGCGGCTCTATCACTTGCCAGAAGCGGCCGTCGGAGGCCCCTCCCCCGCCGTCTATCCTCCCGAATATCGCCTCGGATTCACTTCTCCGCACGTCCTACCTTCCAGAAAGTGGTCGCTTTTCTGTCCAGAGAGTTGTTGCTATTCTTTTCTTCTCTCTCCTGTTGAGTTCGTAGGTGTTCAGAATGGTTTGATCCCTGTCCTGCCGAATTCCTGGGACCAGATGAAATCCAGGTCTCCTACTCCTCCGCCATCTTGCTCCTCCTCAGGAACAGGCTTTCTTTTTATCATGATGAAAATGTTCTAAAATTGACTGTGAATATACTAAAAACCACTGATTAAAATGGTGAGTTGTATGGTGTGTCAATTATATCTCAATAAAGAATGTTATTTACAAAAAAAAAAAATATGATGTTAAATGCAATAAGCTTTATCTCAAAAGAGAATAGGGAGATAAAAACTAGTGAAATCTGAATAAAATCCGTAGTCCAGTTAGTAGTAGTATAATGATATTGGTTTCTTAGCTTTAACAAATGTACCATGGCAGTGTAAGTTGGTAACAATAGGAGAAACTGGGAAAGGGGTATGTAAGAATTCTCTGTAATATCTTCAAACTTGCTGTAAACCTAAACTTATTCCAAAATAAAAAGATTTTTTTAAATGTTAAACAAAGCAAAATACACAGAGAAAAATATCATTTCACTGTAATAACATTCAAATTGCATTTACAAACATGAGAAACTACCATATATTGTTTGGGGACACAAGTTCAAAATAGGATATGAAAGTATTTGGGCATGATAAACACCAAAATCAGGATAGTGCTTACCTCTGAGCAGGAGGAGAGTGGAACAGAAAGTGGAAGACATCATAATACTTTCTTTTTTAATTAAAAAAATAAATCTGAAGCAAACAGGACAAAATATTAAGTTAAACCTGATGGTGTGGATTCAGGCATTTGTCATATTATTCTTTCTATGCCTTGATATGTTTGAAATATTCTCTTTTACGCAACTAATGAATCATTAATTAAAACTCTATACTTAATAATAAAAAAATAAATAACTAAAAGATAAATTCAAATTCCAAAAAAAAAAAGAAATCTTCTCTTTTAGACAGTATGAATCAGGCAACATCTGAGAACATCTCATGCCTCAGGTAGTAGTGTTTATGGAGAGGAAAGGTAAGACAAATGATTGTATGTGATGAGGATTTGTGTAGGTAAGATAGCAGCACATCACTGCCAAGAATGGCTATTGACTCACAAGAAAAACACACAAATTTGCCATAATAGACCACTCAACTTTACAGTTAAGACTCTCACTGCCTAAAATCGCACATGCTCTGACCTTGGGCAAGTCATCTAACCTCCCCTATCTCGGGTTCCTCCGTGGTCAAATGGAAATAATAATAATGTCTTTGACACTGTGTTGGGAAGATCTAATGACAGGATCCATGCAGATTAGTGGCTCTGTCACCCAGTGGACATTTGGCAATGTCTGGAGATGTTATTTTATTGCTACACATTGGGGGGTGGGTGGGATGCTACCAGCATCCAGTATGTAGAGGCCAGGCATGCTAAGGAACATCCTAAAATGCACAGGACAGCCTCCCAGAACAAAGAAGTATCCAGTCCCAAACATCAATCATGCCAAGGTGGAGAAACCCTAATGTAGAACATTTAACACAGTGCCTGGTGCATGGACTATATTCTATGTCGTTAGCTGCCATATGACCACCATCATTACTGCCCGAATATGATACCAGAAGAGACCCACACACAATGGTACCTGGATGTACCTTCTTTGGCCTTTTTAATAGGTGTTTAAATTGGCCCCGACACAGTCTGTACTACCGCTAGGATGACTAACTTTGCCAAGCATGCCTTTAGAATATAAGAGGTGTCATCTTTCTCCTTTGCTTACAGCTCTGCTCTTCCCTTCCTCTCCACTGTCATTTTTTATTTCCACTTTGTAGTTGCATTAATTAACCCTGGAAAGGGTTCTGGACGCCCATTGATAGAAAGGACATTTGCTTTCAAAGATAAAGCTGTATCATTATCAAGCCTCCTCCATATAGCACAAGAAAACAGCCTTCGGAAAGAGCCGCTCTGGGAAAACAGCGGCAAATTATCCATTGTTAACCTTGGGCTGTCTTTAGAAAGAAAACATTTTAAAAGGAAAGAAAAGCAAAGACAAAGGGAAGAGTAGGCAGACAAGTTTTGTACCCACTACCAGGACCCAGCATTTTAGCTACTAAGCTAGTATATAGTAGGTCAATCAACAACACATTGAACTGGTATGAGTGGGTACCAAAATCAATTTGCCCCACTACCTATAAAGAGAAGCCCTTATCTATAAAACAAACAAATCTTACAAGCAAAGTTGCCACCTCCAAAAAAAAAAAGAAAAGCATTTTGGGCCATAAATGAAAGCAAAGACCTTTCTAATCTTAAGAGACTATTTCCATCTCTTGTTCTGTGCCTTCTCTCACAAACCACAACAGGGAGCATCCTGCAGGGCTTGTACCTATGAATTTTGATTAGATAATTTCCTACTGAGGTGGAGAAGTATTAATACACACTGGGTTTTAAAGACAAGCTAGGAGATCATAAGATCACCTGAGCATCAGCAACGCTATTAATTCTGTAACAAAATGGTTTTTCTATAGTAAGCAATCCACATCTTTCTTCCTTTTTTTGTTTCTAGAGCTGAGTGTAGCAGACAGTCCCTAAAAGGAGGTCAACTCTACCCCTAATCACCAGGAGAAAGAATTTTGCAAAAGTTTTCATATGTTTTTCACAGGAGAGATATCTGACATACCTAGAAAAAGGAGTTCAGAAATTCAATTCATGAATGGAAAAACATAAAAAGGGGGTAGGGGAGGTATCTGAATGAAGATGAGGCCAATCCCAAGGTGGAAATTCATCTCTTTCATTGCAAGGTCTACATGTGTGCCTTTCCATCAGAGTTGAAGGGATCCTGGTGACCACAGAATGTTCCTCGGGATTCATAGTCAAGATGGTCACCCAACAAAGCTAGTAAATTGATGTGGGGTTCTCTCCATTTCTGGGATGGCAGTAGAATGGACTCCACACAACATGATCATTTGATGCCTGTATTCCTCCTTTTCCCCCTGATATTCTCAGCCCTCCTCTCATCTGATTCATCCTTCCTGACTCACAGGAAGCTTTCTGTAACCACCTTATCTGAAACCATCGAGCTCTGCCTCTCCCCAACATCCAGTACATTATTCTAAGTGATTATATTGGAACTTGATTATATTTGACTTAGCAGTTGCTTATCCACTGACCAATTTCATTCTCTGATTCTTTCTTGTCAGTAAAACTTGTCTTCCCACACATTTCCAGGTCAAGGATTATCTCTAATTTTTTTTTTCTTTTTATTCCCTAGAGCACATTGCTTCCTAAAATACTTAATAAACATTTAACAAATTGGATTCAATTAAATAAATCAGAAGTCACATGGCCTGGATGTATCCCCCATGATTCACTCATACTTGGCATATGTGTGGGCATGAGGGTATATAGATGTGTTTTGGGGGGGGATAAAGGAGGAGATACAGGTTTTCAACTGGTGCCACAAACCCAGAAGCTATCAGATTTCCATGCCAAGAATCTCTGCCATTAGGCCTCCTCCTCTGGAAATGAAGACATAATGACTGGTTATCAATGGGAGTCAAAAGAGAGTGTCGGTACCCAGAAGAGGGAGGAATTAAAGCAAGTTGCCTCCTCTTCTTCATCTCTTTCTTGAGCTCTTACCAGCTAAGTGCCTTTTTTTTTTTTTTTTTTGCTGTGATATACACAATAATAGACCCAAAAGATGTCCACATCCTAATCCCCAGAAATTGTGAATATGTTATGTTACACAGTAAAGGGGAATTAAGGTTGCAGATGGAATTAAGGTTGCTTTTCAGATGACCTTAAGATAAGGAGATTATCTTGGAGTATCCGAGTGAGCCCAACATAATCACAGGGGTCCTTTAAAATAGACAAGGAGAAAAGAAGAGAAGTCAGAATCAGAGAGAGATTTGAAAATGCTATGCTGCTGGCTCTGAAGATGTGGAGGAAGGGGCCACAAGCCATGAAATGGGGCTGGCTGGTAGAAGCTGAAAAAGGCAAAGAAACATTGTCCCCTAAAGCCTCCAAAAGGAACACAGTTCATGTGCCCTGCTTCCACCTTGATTTTAGCCCAGTGAAACCCATTTTGGGCTTCTGATTTTTACAACTAAAAGATAATAATTTCATGTTGTTTTAAGCCACTAAATTTGTAGTAATTTGTGAAAGCAGCAGTAAGAAATTAGTACATTTGCTGGCCCATGAAACTCACCATGTCCCCATCTGAATTCAAGAAGGAGGTTGGACATATGCAAGGCCCCCTGGCCATCTGCATCAGAATCACCAGGGGCATTTGACTATAAAGATTATCCCAGGCCCACTTCAGACCTACTTAATCAGAATCACTGGAAGGTAGAAACCTGGAATGCCCCTCATGAGTCTTACGCACACTAAAGTCAGAAAACACCAGTGGTGGGAGTGCCTGAGAGACAGGAGACCTCCCCTAACTAGCCATGGGCCCCAGTCCCCTCACCTCCTGAGATCTCTGATTTTTCTTCACAGCTTGAATATGCTCGTCCACACTGTCTTTCTTGTCTCTTCTTAATACTCCTATTGTGCAAAGTTGCAATCTAATCCTTTCTTTTGCACAAAGATGTTTTGGTGTTTGTTCATGGGGCCTCTTCCTAGCTATATTGTAAACTATAATTCCAAACCTAGCAAAACGTAGACCACAAACACATGAAAAGATGTTCAACATCGTAATCACTAGGGAAATGCAAATCAAATCCACAATGAGATACCACATCAAGTCCATTAGGATGACTATTATTTGGAAAGAAAGAGGGGTGGGGAGAAGAAGAGGAAGAGGAAGGGGGAGGGGAAGAGGAAGGAAGGAAGGAAGGAAGGAAGGAAAAGAAAGAGAAAGGCGGAGGGAGGGAGGAAGGAAGAAAGAAAGTATGAGTGGTCAAATTCATAGAGACAGAAAGTAAAATGGCGGTCACCAGGGGCTGCAGGGAGAAGGGACTAGGGAGTCAGTGCTGGCTGGGGACCCAGTTTCAGTTTCACAGGAGGAAGAGTTCTGCGGATGGATGGTGGCAAGGGAGGCAAAACAGCGTGAATGCACTTAATGCCACTGAACTGTACACTTAAAATGGTTAAAATGGCAAATGTTATGCTTATATAGATTTTACCACAATTAAAAAAATGTTTTAATGTAGTCCCCCAAGAAAGAGCTAAATAAATATTAGTTGCCTGGAGGTGGAAGGAAAAGAAATATTAGAGGTGAGTTTTTCCTTCCCCCAAAATAACACAAAATGTGGCAGAACCCAAATCATACACCATCATCATTATCACCTACAGACGGGGACAAAGATCCCTCCATGCTCCCTGTTGCTCCCTTCAGTTCTGTGTTTATGGGTTATCTTCAGTCGTAGGAAACAAATGCTTACTCCGTGTGTGTGTGTGTGTGTGTGTGTGTGTGTGTGTGTGTGTGTTGCGGGGGGCAGCGGAGAGACACAGCTTGAACCACGCCAGGCCTGCGTCCTTTGAAAGCACTACACAGGATGGAAATGACACTGGATGGAACTACACCCCCCCCACCTCCCATCCCCCACACCCACCTCCCATCCCCCACCCCCACTCCCCACCCCACCCCCACCTCCTCAAGCCCAGACACTGCGTTTATCAGTGAGCATGCAGGTGTAGTCACACCCCTGTTTTCTAATTAACCTCTTAGCTCCTCCAAGTTAAGAGGTGAATTTATTTAGACTCAAAGTAGACAATGATGTGCCTGCTTAATTAGACATTTTATCTATTATCTTCATTAAGTTTATCTTTGTTGGAGAGAGCTATTAATTTAATTGCTCCCAATCACAACCAAGCCGACTTCAATCACTGTACATACTTCAGCCCACAGAAGAAGAGGGAAAATCTATAAATCTACAATGACCAATCCTGAGTGAGGTCAGTTAGCAAAGAACAGACAGGATTAGACTAAATTAGGCAATAGATTAATGAAGTCCGGTTGAGCTGACGCTGGCCATGCGGTAGTACTGAGACCTACCTGGGCTCTGTGAGTATTTGCTCCATGGCTTTGGCTCTTGGCCTTGGAAGTCCATGCCATGTTGCTTTATCTCCATGTGGTTTCTGAGCACTGGAGACAATGCAGCAGAGCCTTCTTAGACATTGGTCTCCACAGCTGGAAGGGCCCCAAGAGAACATCTTGAAGATGGGAAAGCAAGGCCCAGAGACAGTGAGCAACTTGCCACAAGGCTAGGCATGCACAGTGACAGAGCTCGGGCCAAAATTCAGGCCCCCGACCTTCATACCAAAGCTATTTCTACTTTACCACCAACACATCACACACTTCATCTATCATCTTCAGAAGCATCCAATATTACACGATCTGATGCAAATCAGTTAGGAACAGGCGGATGGTTCAATCATTCATCAACCATCTCCTGTGAGTTTATTCACACCCCTCAGTCCCCCAGCAGGGACTCACAGACCATCTCTGCAGAAAGGCAGACACAGCTCTTTGGTTCCAGGGTCACCTTGGGAGCCATACTTCAAAGATGCAAGAACTTTCTCCTAAGAAAGTAGAGATGACAAGAATTTATTTTCCCACTTAGATCAGGGTAAAGAAGGTAGCTCAAAGTTTACCCTGCTTGGTGGTTAGATACTAACATGTGAGATAGGGAGCACCCACCAAAACCCTCACGCCCCATCATCACAGAGCTGAAGAAACAGGGTAGGGGCCACAGGCTTCCCCATAGCTCATGAGGCATCTCCGTGGGCAGCAGGGCAGGAACCTGATGGGAAGCCAGGAGAGTCAGATGAACATATCCCTGCACTTTCCACCCATCAGCACCAAGTAATTGTTTTTCTATGCTTCATTTCAAAAGAGTCAATTTCTTAAGATAGTGAATAGTTTGAGAAACCCACTATCCCAAAAATAGAGAAGAGGAGCTTGTGTGTGTGTGTGTGTGTGTGTGTGTGTGTGTGTAAGAGAGAGCAAGCAAGAGGGATCAAGGTGGCAGTTAAGATTCTAAAAAGAACATGCTTAGAGCTAACTCACTGGCCTGAACCAAATGCTGGTAATCAAAGGGAATGCCATTAATGGGTGCTAAGCTCACAGAGTTAATCAGAAATGTAGAACTTAAGGTCTGTATAATAGCCTTCACTCACCACACATTTCATGCTGCATTTTCAATTACCCTTTAGGCAATTAACTGTGCAGCTTAAATGAAATGTGTGGAATTCAGGAGAGATTAAACCTAATACAGTCTGCTAGCAAAGCTTCAGCATTCAGAAGTTTAATGAGGTGATAATGGGGAAGAAACTGCCCTAACCCTTGCTAAACCAGGCTGCACCAAATCTATCATGCATTGTCAAAAACATGCAGCAATCACACAGCCACCCCATAGAATGGATGAAAGTTTGGGATGCTTAATCTGGAAGCAGCTTTTTCTTGTCCCTTCCTCTGCACTCCCGCCAGATCTCCCAGACCCTCCCAGGAATGACAGGAAAACGTAACTCTCCACAAACCTTAATATTTGGTTTTCTGGTTGTTTGGGTTAAGCTACTCCTGAGATTGTTTTTTTCCTCTCCCAAAGTCTTCAACTTTTTCTTGACCTTTCTAAATTAGCAAACACGTGTTATTCGTGAGGCAATTAATTTTTGAAAAGTGGACCATTGTGAATTATCTTTAAGGACAATGGGCTTCTTGAGATAGTATAGAGTGCAGATGTCAGAGATATGGATTCTCTTTCAGCTTGGCCTATCAAACAAGCTGTATGATCTTGCAAAAGTCACTTAATTGTATTTCCACCCTACGTTCATTCATGCAACCAATATTTACTATACACCTGCCATGGTAAAGAAGGCTCTGCTGGGTATTATCCGCAGGGAGGCATGGAGATGTATAGAACAAGGCCTTGGTCCCCATGGAGATCAAAGTCTCCATGTGGATCTCAGTACCTGCTAAGTGCCCAAAGTTGAGCGTAAATAAAGTGCAACAGGAATTCTGAGAGAAATCCCTTTGGCAGGAGCAGATCCCAAAAGGCTTAGTGGAGCTAGCCACATTCAGGCTGGACTTTGAAAGACAAGGGAGATTCAATAGACAGAAAAGAGGGTGAAAAATCAAGGACAAAACCTGGAGTGGGACTGTATAATACAAATGTGTTCAGAAAGGAGACGTCCAGTACAGCCAAGCCGGCAGAACAAAAGTAGAGCAAAACCAACACACGAAAAGTTTTTCAAGGCTAGGCTGAGGAGTTGAGAACGCAGCCTCCATCTGGCCTCAGGTTTCGGGTGGAATAAAAAGCAAAGGAGAGAATAGAGCTGGAGACTAGTTTGCAAGCCAATGGACTAGGTTAGATGCAAGCTAATAAGACATGCACAAGCATGAGGGTTATGGAAGCAGAAACAAATGGATTGAAGCAAGAAATATAACAAAAGAAATTTCCTCTCAATTCCGGAGCTCACCTTGAGGATAAGGAGGATATTAAAGATGCCTGAGGTTTCCAGGAAGGTAGTGAGGATAATAATGGTAAGAATATTAAGAGTTAAGCTGGTTGGACCGGAACATTTTTTCGTTATTAAGTACTTGAGATTCAGGTGTTGACTAAATCTCCAGGGAAGTTGCCAACAAGAATTTTAATGAAGGACTGTAGTTTGAGAGAAATCAGAGCCCCCAACTCATTGTAAGTTGAAGGTTTAGATAAGTAAATTCCCAATACTGGATGCACATCCTGTATTATCTCCTGGAACTTTCTGAAAGAACAGACGTCCAGGTCATATCTCAGACCAACTAAGGCAGAATCCCTGAGAGGTGGGGTCTTGGTGGGCAAGTACCAGAGGGATGGAGCTCACATGGCAACTTCCAGCCTTTTGATGGTTCCAGTTTCTCACCTTTTTCTGAACAAGACTGTGGGGGGAAGGAAGCTCAATAACTTTTATTCAAATCAACAAAGATTTACCTCAAGAATCCTCAACAGAGAGAAACACTTTACTAAGTATTCCCAAGTGAAGGCTGGTTTCTGTGTTCTGTAGCCCCCACTGGCAGCATCTTTGTGTCCCCCCACCCACTACCACCACCACTACCAAGAGAGAGCTACAGAAGAGTTAAGAAAGAAAGAAACCTAAGGAAGTCAATGGGTTGGAAGGAAGGACATGGAAGGGTCCGGGGTTGGGGAAGGTTGACCAGAAGTCTGGAATCTCGAGGCCTTGCAAATGATCCTATACACATTCTTTATTCCTTATGGCTTGGAAATCTCTTTCCATCCATTTTCTCATTTGAGCCTACAACCATCTTCTGAACTAGACAAACTGGTATTATTAACACTTTTTACAAATGCAGAAACAGAGGTCTGGAGATGGAAATAGCCCTTGGCCCAAGAATCCCAACTAGCAAAGCCAGGTTGGAAAGGACACAGTCCTCAGGCCAGAATTCTTCCCACAACATTCTGCTGCCCCTACAGAATGGAGAATCTAGGGAATCTAATGGTGATGCGGGTGAAGAATCAAAGGCAAAGACTTCTTAATTAAACATCCGCTTGGTCAGTTTATAAGCCTTGTCCTCCACCAAACTTCAAACTAGAACTCAAAGTACGAAGCAAGACTGGCTGGTTTTAAACTTTTTCCCTACATCTCTTCTATTCTTTCCTCTATCCAGTGGCAGAAGTGCCTAGGAGGAGTGAACTCGATACAGAGCAGGAAGATGGAGAAGCAAGTAATATGTGTCCTCCAGAAGCTGGGTAATCACAACTATTCACCAGGATTTATGGAGCGAAGGCTAATGCAGTGCTGACTGGAGGTAGTGCTGATATGTCCAGCCATACGATTCCTTCTGGCATGTGACAGGTACTCAAATATTTCCTGAACAAGAATTGGGGATTCTACTCTGGAGACCTCACATCACCTTTGCTACCTTACAATAAATATTATTCCATTTATATCCATTAACATGCCGAATATAACCTGATATATACTCCCACAACCAGAGAGAATCATATGATTAAAACCACTCTCTCAGGAATCAGTGGGTTTCAAGGAACAGAAATTCACTCAAGCTAAAAAAACTGTGTCGTAGGATACAGAGAAATCCCTGCACTGGAAACAGACCTCAGTTCCCTCTTAGGACCTATATTCTCTCTCTGAGCTCTTTCTCTTCTCCATTTGTCTTTGAGGGATTCCTCTGCAATACATCCACAAGCCTAACTCTACTAGACCTTTCAGGACTACTTTGCTTTCTGTCTCCTATGTCAAATTCTCAAAAGAGAGAATTGGGTGCTGGGCAGCTAGTGGATTGGCTGGACTTTGGTCAAGTATTCACCACAGATCCCATTAAGGGAGGGAGGGGTACATGGTGGAAACATGGCCCCCAGGGCCCCCTACCCTCCTGCAATGAAGCTATTGGTGAGGGGGAAGTAGTTTCCAGAAAAGGAGGCTGTGGGTAGAGTAAGTATCCCAAACATATCTATTACAGTCATTATCCTATATAATTGTGCTAAGAAGTTTTTTAGCTACATTACCTAAAATAAGATGACATTTATGGGTCGCTGTACCTTCATGAATCTTCACACTGCCTCTCTAGCAGGAGTCTTATGCTTTATTTCCCAATACAAATTAGGAGATGGGTCACTTTTTAAAACTATTACGTGTTTCAAGTGCACTGGACCTTGAATGTTGATTGCAGTAGATGGCTCTAACTTTTCAAAATTTTTCTTTGAAATTAAGTCTGTTTTTACTCACAATATTAATTAATATAAATGATATATAATTTAGAGATTTGTTTTTCTGTCCAAAAACAGCTGTTTTTCTTAGCAACACAATAGTACGAAGTGCGATGTCTGGAGAAGGACCCCTAAACCTTGTCTATTCCGGTACCTTCCAAGTGCCAGGCACCACGCTAGCTAGGAATGACATCACTTCGTCCTCCCAAGCACCCCTCCAAGGAAGGTGTCATGATCTCCCCTAAGCAAGCAAGATGAATTTAAAAAGAGCAGTTTAGTGTAGTGATTTGGTGTGGGCCCACAATCCCTGGGACTGTGTTACTTTGGGCAAGTAATTAACATCTCTGCACCTCAGTTTCCTAATCTGTAACAGGGCAGTAACATTAGTCCCTATCTCATATGGTTGCTATAAGAATTGAACAAGCCAACAAATGAAAAGCACTTAGAAGAAAACCTGGCATATAAAAAATGTTCAAAAGTGCTACCAGTTATTGTCACTATTAGAATATAGTTTAGAACAATACACACGAAATAATAGCAAGTATCTTAAGACCACACATATTTAAGTGCTAAGGTGAGTGCCACATTCAAAGGAGCGGGAAATGGGTGGCAGATGGCCAGCCTAGAAAGTTGAGACTTGAACAAACCAGGTCTTAAAGGATGGAGGAGATGTGGGTAGGTGGGGAGGGTGCGCAGCTTGCCCTGAAATCACAGAGATGCAACACCGGGACAGAGGCAAGGCGGGGCTGACCAGAACCAGCTGCCCCCTGATGATTTCTGTGTTTGCCCAGGGAGGAGAGCGACGCAGTAAATGGGTGGGTAGGATGGGGCCAGATGGAGAGTCAAAACAAGATGTGGAGCTCCCTAGGTGCCACTGTAAGCTCACCAAGAGAGGAGAAGCTGGTTGAAGATGTTCGGGAGAGAAGCAGAGTACAGGATTGATCAGGACAAAAGGAAAGGGCCCTCCCGCCTCGGGTATGGCTTCAAGGGCCATGTGGACAAGACCACGCCAACCCAGAGGCAGTTTCTCACTTCCTGACTTAGACAAGTCGGCTCTCCTCTCCAGGCCTCAGTTTTCTCATCTGTAAAATGTGGAGATAGGGACAGAGCCTGGACTGGACAGCAAGCTCTGGGAAGGTAGCAGAAGTGGCACATGACCATCTTCCTCTTCCTTCACCACCTTTCCCCCAGCCTCAGAATACCCCTTGGCACCAGTACAAAGCACAGCTCAAGTTTGCAAAATCATCTCAAGTCCTCAGTCCGAAGACTCTAGAGAGAAAATGACCTTTCTCTCCTCCATCTCTGCCATCATTTCTGCAAATTCCAGGTATTTGTCAGAAGTCCTGGCACCACTTAGCAACCTGAGTACTGTGTGTGTGTCCTCAAGTTTCTGGGCCTCAACATTGTCAACCATAAAGTAAGATAATAATACCTGAGCTGCTACTCGCAAGAGGGCTATGAGGATCCCGTGAAGCTCAAGCACTGTGAAAACAAGTAAGTGCCGCACGCCCTGGTGACAACGCGTGGGCCCCAGTGTGGGGCCAGGGGCAATGAAGTTGCAGTCAGGCATCCCAGGGTTCAGGCTTCTCCCGCCCAGGACAAGCTGTGTGACCTTGAACAAAACACTATCACACCTCAGTGTTCTCACCTGTGAAATGGAGAAAAGACCCAGAGCATAAGCTTGTTGACAGTTCAAGGGGGGAACCACACTTAAGCTCATTTCAAATTAAATGTAGAGTCTGAATGTAAAACCTCAATAGTACTAATTCTTCAAAAATTCAAGTTGGAAAAAAATATCTGAATGAAGATTCAGAAAGAATCTTGGAATGCAATTGGAACTTGGTAATTCTTCAAAAATTCAAATAGGAAAAGTATATCTGATTTAGGAGTCAGAATTGCAGAAGGCTGGGGGAGAGGGAATCTTGATTTCCCGGGCTCAGCGCATGTCAGTAGCTGCTTGGCCAGCTCATGAGCTGTGTAATAAAGAAGCCCCTTAGACAGTTCAGGAAGAGAGAGAAGTCTGATGAGAATAGGGAGCATGGGAGTTGTATGCAGCCTGGCAACTGGAAGGACCCGGGGCCTGAAGGCAGCTCCGTAAGCCTACGGGTGAAGAAGACTAATATGCCGTGTTCAAGAGGGTAGCTCAGCCATCAGAGGGCCGGGTGTGTGTGCATACCACATGGCTTCATGAGCTAATCCCTGCAAAAGCACCTAGCACAGTGCCTGGATCACAGAAATCACTCAATACACCTTTGCTATGGATATTGGTTTGGTTCAATAAACATACTGAGTACTGCTGGATAAAAAGATGAATAAATCCAGTCCTGGCCTCTGAGAAAACACGCACATAAAAAGTGTTGAAGAATCCACCTGTGCACACGCTTACAACCTTCTTGAGTTTGGGCCAGTGGTTATAAGGAGAGCTGCCGGGCCATCATCAATGGAACGCTTGGCTTCTATAAATGTACTTGTAGGTTTCATTGCTGGAAAGCCCTTTCTACCACAGAAATGCCGCATAGACTATATGCAACTTCTGGTACGTGCTTTTTTAGATACCTACTAAGTATTAAATACAAATATTAAATACAAATACTTAATAAAAAATGTTCTTCTGGGAGAATTTTGCAGCATGGACTAGAGCGGCTAAAGTATCTTAAATAAGAATGTAATGAAGGTTACACAAAGGAGGACATCTCTTCCCAGTAAATCTCCCTGAAGCAAGAGGAAACATTTTTTTTTTCCATTGCTCCCAGGATTTTCAAACTGTAGTCAGAAACGTGAGTCACACGTCGCCAAAACTTTTCCTTGCCAATTCAACGTTCACGAATACCAGTGAAAATGTGTCCATGCTGGGGGAGGGGCCTTTTCCTGGAAGACTTCTTTGGTGATCTATTTTCACAGATGTTAAATGGTGACACTAACCTCGGGCTAATTCCAGAGCTTTTAAATACTTCTTAACTATGAACTCACTCATCTCAGCTAAGCGACTTGCTAGTTCATACAGCTGGGTACTTAACACCTCCATGTCCCCATGCACCAGCCTGTGAGATGGGGATAATTAATGACACGATCTCATAGGATAACCTGAGGATTAAACATATAAAGTGTTTGGAACAGCACCTTGATAATAAATGCTTCGTGTTAGCTATGATCCCTGCTACTATCATTATCGTTGTCAATTCTTCCCTTTCTTTTTATACTCGTACATGCTGCCCACTTCACATACTTCAAATAGGCCAATGGGTTCTGTTTCCTAAGTAAACAGACCATCCTCACTTTGCTTCTGCAGAAAATGTCTTTCTTTGATGTCTTACCAATCTATTCATAAGGGTCCTAAGGAGAAATCATATCTTTTTTGCCAAAGTGCTTAGTAAAAAGGCACATGAAATTTTCTCCCTCATGAAGCAGCTCATTGAGTTTTTATCACCAATGGTTGCATTGAAAATCAGAGGGAGTTTTACTGTGATAAGAAATGTGAGAAAATCAGAAGGCCATGTACACGAGGACATAGCAGCTAAGGGAGATCAGCGACTGAAAGGCCCCAGTGGGTCCTGCGGCAAAGGGGCTTTCACGGGGTTCTCGCTACTCAAAATGCAGTCTGTGGGCCTTCAGCCTCAGCGTCACCGGGGAGCTGGTTAGAAACGCAGAACTTCAGGCCCCCTGAGACCCATGAATCAGAATCTGCATCTTAACAAGATCCCCCAAGGGATCATACACACAGTAAAGTTTGAGAAGCACCTATTTAGGCAACTTTTTAAAAACACCAATGCCCAGGGGTGCGTGGGTGGCTCAGTCGGTTAAGCGTCTGCCTTCGGCTCAGGTCATGATCCTGGAGTCCTGGAATCGAGCCCCACGTTGGGCTCCCTGCTCAGCAGGGAGCCTCCTTCTCCCTCTTCCTCTGCCTCTCCCCCCTGCTTGTGCACACTCACTTTCGCTTATTCTCTCTCTGTCAAATAAAATCTTTTAAAATATTAAAATAAAAATAAGTTAAAAAATAAAAACACCAATGTCCAGACTTCATTCTCCACCTCAATAAAATCAGACTCTCTGAGAGTGAAGCCTGGGTTTTGGTATTTTTTTAAAAGTCCCCAAGTGAGGGCGCCTGGGTGGCTGGGGAGGGGGCATGTCGGGAAAATGAAGGTTCGGACTCGGTAGGGCTGGGGTGGGGATGAGATCCTGCATCTCTGCTAATGATGCTTTGGACACACTTTAAGTCTTAAAGAACTCCTTAAACAGCAGACTTGGGCCCTGCGGATCAGGCAGTAGCAGCAGCGGGCGTCCCCTTGAATCTTCCCCCACAGTGATAAGTTATCTTGGTTTTTCTGGCTCATTTTCCTTAAGACATTAAAGCTCAGACCTGTGAGCAGAAAATAAGCTGAAGAGATAGTGTCCCATGGCTGGGCTGTGAAAGGCACGGAGGTGGGAAGTCAGACCGCTGTGCCTACGGGGGAGAAGAAATTGAGGGATTCACTGGGCTGCAGTGGGGACAGAAAGAATTAACCTGCAGCAGAGGAGGGGTCTGCCTGAGGCCGGTCGCCAGGTTCAAGGGGGAGGGTGTGGGCAGGTCTATTCATACCGCGGCCCCCCACCCCAGACTTCAACAATGGATTTTCTTGTGTGTCTGCTCCCTGCATTCACCCCTGTGTGCTGAAAATAGGATGAGTCCTGCCTTTATTTCTACCATTTCTGGGATCTCTAATCCTGTAACTTGTTTAAAATGCTTTCATGAACTGACTTCAGTCTGGCTTGTTGTGGCTAGAGACAGGGTCTGATAAGAAAGGTTCCCAACTGCCCTCAGATAGCACATGGACATTCTGGCAAGTGCAAAGCATTTTGAGCCTAATGCCCCCCCACCCCCCCACCCCACCCCGACCCCCGGCAGATCTCCAGGCGAATTTGCACTTGCTTTTTGTCTAGGTGGGCTCCCAGCCACACTCCTCTCTATCAGGGTTTGCAGCATACCAGTAAGTTCTCCTGCTTGCACTTGTGGAAAAGCAAATCATTTCTATTTCAAACCCTCCTGTTGAGCTTTCAAGGTTTTCTGTAACCTGAGTCACCTCACCACCTGCTCCAACCCAGGCTCATACTCATGGCTATCACTAGGCTATTTTATTTTGTTTCTTCTTGCTTGGAATTCCCTCCCTCTACCCATCCACTCTTCAAGGTGCAGCTCAAGGCCTGCCCCATCCAGGAAACTCCCCTGGCTCTCCTTTCTAGAGTAATCATCCCCTCCTCCTTCCCACACTAAGCCAGCAACAGAGAACTTCATACTGCACTGTCCTTGGAGGATTTCCTATCTGTCTGTGTTTTTACTCCAACAAGACTATGGATTCCTTGAAGTTGGGGACCAAGTCTTATTTCTTTTCTGTACAGAACCTGGTACAATGGCCAGTAAGTTCTCTCTCATTTATTCTATTATTCTTCATTGGAAGGTTTTTAGGTGGCAGGTTTAGGTGGCAGTGGATTTTTAAGTGGCATATAGGATTTGTAGTTGGTAAGGACCAAGAGACCAATAGGCAAAAATTTAAGAATTAGGCTCAAAATGCAAACTGATGTATGAATTTTATATCTTCTAACCGTATCTCTCTCCTTCTTCCTTACTCTAAAATGATAGAATTAGGGACACCTGGGTGGCTCAGTTGGTTAAACGTCTACCTTCAGCTCAGGTCATGATCCCAGGGTCCTGGGATTGAGCCCCGCATTGGGCTCCCTGTTCAACGGGGAGTCTGCTTCTCCCTCTCCCACTCTCCCTGCTTGTGTTCCTTTTCTTGCTATCTCTCTCTCTGTCAAATAAATAAATAAAATCTTTTTAAAAAATAAAATGACAGAATTAGGAGCAGCGGCAGACCCGAACTAGTTGGCCACCCCTCGTTACCTTTCTGACCTCTCTCCTCTATCATTCTCCCCCTCACCCTCTGTACCCCAGACAAATGACCTGTCTGGTGTTCCCTGAACATGCCAAGTGTGCTTCCACTACCTCAGGGCCTTTGAATGTGCTCCTCCATCAGCCTGGAAGTCCCTTCCCCCAACAGGCACTGGGCTTATTCACTTGGCTCCTTCAGGACTTTTCTCAGCCGGGACCTTCCTGATGAGGCCTTCTTGACCACTATTTAAAATTACAACCCACCCACTTATTCTTCCTCTAACACTACCTATCTCCTTTCCCGGCTTGATTTCTTTTTTCCATAATGCATATCACCATCTCACATACTATAAATTGTATTTCTTTATTTTGTTTGTTATCAGTCCCTCCACAGAATGTAAGCTCCATGAGAGCAGGAATTTCTGTAGGTTGAATTTATTGACGCATTTCCACTGCCTGGAACAGTGCCTATTGCATTGTAGGCACTCAAAAGTATTTATCAAATGAATAAAAAGCAGAACTCTCCAAACTATATTATGTGAGCCATTAGGTGGTACAGGAGACGGCTTTAGATGGCACATGGACCAATTGGTTTATAGTCACATACTAAAGAATATGTGCTTTAAAAATTGAACATCAAAAAGGATTCCCTGGATATCCTGCTTAGTATGAAGTTAAGTTTTTGAAAAGTAATAGATTTTGAATTGTAATGGTAAATCGCAAATTATTTAAGCAATTAAAACATGAAGTCACTGAGGCGCCTGAGTGGTTCAGCTGGTTAAGCGTCTGCCTTCGGCTCAGGTCATGATCACAGGGTTCTGGGATCGAGCCCCACATCGGGCTCCCTGTTCAGCGGCAAGCCTGTTTCTCCCTCCCCCTCTGCCTACAGCTCCCCTTTCTTGTGCTTTCTCTCTCTCTCTCTCTGTCAAATAAATAAACTCTTAAAAAAAAAATGAAGTCACTAGTAAAGGAAAGTATTAGGTAAATAGAAATTAAGTTCTACCCAGATGTTATAAAATCATGATGGGGTCTGCAAAAAACAGAAGTTTGACCCTCACTGGATTGATGGTAGGTCATCTGATTATGTTGCTGCTGTGAGTTTTTCAAAACTCCTCATCTCTATGTTAACAGGAATGCTATTTTATGGTCAGTATATCTGAGACACGCCAGTGTGACATTTCCATCTGTTGAATATACACTGGGACCCCAGTGGCTCAGAATTTATTTCAATGTAGTTCTCTGTGCAAACCTAAATATGGGTTAGTGATGAAAATAATAAAGGACAATAATAATTACATTTATTGAACATTTACTGCTAAGCATTTTAGATCCATTATTCCATTTACTCTTCACAACCTTATGAAGTAGATACTATTATCATCGCACTTTAAAAAAGGGAAAAGTGAGAACTAGAAAGTTCTATGAATTTCCTCAAGATATCAAAGCTAGCAAGTGAGCAGGAATTCAAAACCATGCGGTCTGACTTCAAAGGCTAGTCTTTTCACCACAATGTTTTTACTTTTCAAGTGGTAATATTTATCATCTTTATTTACTAATTTTTGAACAATACAGTAAAAGTGTCAAACTTCATTCTCTATATTTTTAGGAAACCTGTTGGCTCCACGTTATGAATGAAGATGAAAATCTATCTCCTCTGAAGATCCTCCTCCCCTCTATTACCCAATTTTGGTTGTTATCTTCTTTTCTTTTTTAATTTTATGTCTTTATATGTATTTATATCCTGTTGCTTGATTTAGCAGATTCAAACAATATCTTTGGTTTACCTGCTATGAAAAATGAGAAAATTCATGTGCATTTACACTACTGCCCACCTTCTCAGCCTCTGTACCACCTGATGTTTTTATTTTTGTGCATCGTTTTTCCTTATAACATTTACATTGTGTTCTGAAATAACTGCCACTGTTGTCTTAGTTTTATTGCTGCCTTTAGATAACTCCAAACCCCACTGCCAGTCCTTCTGCTGTAGCTTCTCCATTCACCTTTGAGACAACTACGTTTTATCCTTCAGTAGTTTTTTAGGGTCTTGTAAGAACTATATTCAGGACTGCCACCTACATCTGGGCAGGTTGTGCACTGCACATTTCCAGGGAACATCATTCATATTATTATAGCCTATGTAATGAGTGGCCATGTGTGGCAGCCATGAAGTTCTATCACATTTGAAAATATTTCTCTTTTATTTACTTTTGCACAATTTAGTTTGATACAATTTTTTGTATTTATTTACAAATTACACTTTTATTTTATTTACTTTTTTAAATTTACCTTTGCACAATTTAGTTGGATACAAATTTTTTCTTTTTCCCTGAGGACTTTACAACTATTGGTCTAATCGTTGCTCCAGAGTTTTCTTACATTGACTAATACCTTGGAGAAGTGTAACATGCGAACCTGGCCTGTGTGCCAAACTTGGTCCTATGGATTCTTAAGTTACAGGATTAAGGTTTTGCTAGTCTGGTAAGTAGGAAATAATACCTTATTGCAGTGTTATTTTGTATTATTATTATTACTTTTATTATTTGCTATATGCATATGTATTAGTAATTATATATTCTTATATATTATATTTTATATATTTGCTTATGATTAAAAGCAAAGTTGACCATCTTTTCATGTGTTAGGGCCCTTTTAATCTATTTTTCTGTGAGCTGGCAACACATGTCCTTTGTCCATTTTTCTACTGGTTTTTAGGTCTTTCTCTTGATGGTTTCTAGAAGTTCTTTATATACCAGAGTGATCAGCCCTTTGCAGCTCAAGACCTGTCTCCTCCAGGAAACTTCACTTGAATTATATACTAAGATGAACTAACAGTTCCAGAGGGTCACAAACACAAAAGGGGCTTGACTCGGAGGACATAAAACAAGATAAATATGGCAAAGGAAGGAAAGGGTTAGCCGTGTGCTTTGCAGTTTTTATTTAGAAACTATGAAATCCTTAGCTTCTGAGGGCAGAATTAACTTTATGTGTCCTGGACCTCATGCTCTGAGTCTGCCAGTTCCACAGCCCCCTGAAGAGGAAGCAACAAAAGCAATAATTTGCTTTTGGTGCCAGGTCACCCCCGCAAAACTGGGATGCCCAACTCAACAACAACCACAAAAAAAAAAAAAAAAAACCAGCCCTCTAAAGTCTGGCAAGCTTTATCCAATAGAAATGATTTATACTCGGTGGTAACTAACCGATCCAATGAGATTCTCTTTTCATTGCTAGTCATGACATCCACAAAGAGGGAGACAGAGCAGATGTAAAGAAGCACACAGAATAGGAACAGAAGCAAATAAAAGAGAGAGACAACGGTGTCGATGTTAGAAGAGCTCAATGGCCAGACTAGGCAATCAGTGGCCCAATGGCCAAGAGAACCATGCTGTAGCTTGCCCTGTGTTCCTAGTCTATGGAGTCAGGCAAGGTGGCAGGTATTTGCCAAAACACATCAAGTGGTAACTTTGAGATTTATGTATTTGACTATATATAAATTTCACCTCAAAAGGGAAAAAAAACCCATAAACAAAGATTGAGTTCTAATATTATGTAGCTAGAGTGTTTAGGGGTGACGGGTTCTGATGCCTGTTCTTTCATGTAAAACACATCAAAAAAGGAAGTGTGTGATCGATGCAAAAAGAAAGCATTCATGTGCATGGATACATGATAAAGTAAGGGTACTAACATGTTAATGGTGGAATCTGAGCGGCAGGGATATGGCTGTTCACTATAAAATTCCTTAAACTTTTCTTTTATTTTGAAAATTCGTGTAATAAAATCTTATGGGCAAAAGCTGTGGGGAACAGCCAACTCATGGAAAGGAAAGGAAACAGTCAATTATGTCTAAATGAATCACAGAGGAGGAAAACAAGACAACAGGGAGAGAAAGCCTGAAGAAATGAAGACCCTGGGTTCAGGGTGGATGGGTCTCAGTCCTAGAACAAAACAGAGCCATGAGGAGACAACCACCAAAGGAAACTGTGTAGGTCTTAATAAAATTGCATCTATATGAAAAGAAACAACCTAGAAATACATAAAAGTAGTAACATGGAAAACATTACAGTCACAGTTGGTATGGCCCTGAGAAAAAAGAAACTGTACAAGAGATGAAGCTTAATACCTACAGAGACTTCAACTGAACATAAAGGGAGTAGGTTTAGGAGTCTTCCTGCAACTCAGTAATAGGGAAAAGGAATCACGTAGAAGGAGAATTTTGTTTAATATACAAATTGAGGATGTTTGAAAGAAAATGTCAGTTGCCAAATGTATAGGTATAATGCTGTATGTGAATGGGAGCCTGGGAATCGTAAAATGTGTTAACTGTCTCCCAAAAGTAATCTTTCCTCCATACGAGAATACTTAAGTGGTGTCTTTAAAGAGGCGGACACGTGAGTAGTCATCAAAAATCAATCTATAATAAATAAGGTCTCTGGGCAGAGCTCGGGAAGGCTGAATTGAAAAATTGACAACTGGGCTACCCAACTATTAAATATCGAACACATTTCTTCTCTCTGTTTGCTAATGATAGATATTCAGTAAGTATTTGGGCAGAAAGGGGACCTATAAAGCTGTAAACATAATTTTGTAATAATGAATTTGGAGACCTTCTAAGCTTTTGTGTCCTGATCTGTAAAATGGAAATAGTTCTCACAGTGTCTGACATATTATTAACCCTCAATAAGTATTTCTACTCATTTGTGAGACCACCTAAATAAAGATCATTTACTTACATATATGTGCCTAGAATATACATACCCGAAAGAGAAGTGAATTCGTAGAACTTTCTGAATTGTGACAGAGAAAGAACGAGCAGAGATTATGAATTATAAGGTGTAAAATAACATTTTTTCAAGATTCCATAGCAATAGCTGAAATTAATTTTTCAATATATAATAAATTTGTCTGAATTTAGAATGAGCTAGATTTTATTAGATCAAGAGAGAATTTTTAAATGATAAAAGGAAGGAAGGAAGGAGGGCTCCAAACGTCCCTTAGGATTTCAAAGAGTATGGTACATGCTAAAATGGACACAACTGATGGGGGAATAAAGCCACATGTTTGCTTTTTAGTTATAAAGTGACATATGCTCATTGTTAAATATTCAAATAATACCAAAATGTATAAGGCAGAAAGTCAAAGTATCCACCTTCAATTAGGTAGGTTGGAGTTGAAAAATAAAAGTAAATATTTCTCCTCTAATTCCCTGGGCAGCTTTTAATCCATGAATTGAATTTACCAATTCAATCAGCTTTCTGGGGGTGGGGCCCTAGCATCCGCAGCTAAATCTCCCCAGGTGATTCCAATGTGCAGCCAAGGAGGAGAAGCAGGGTCTTAGAGCAGTGGATCTTCAAGGGTAGGGCTCAAATCATCAGCATCAGCAACACCTAGAAATTTATTAGAAATGTAAATTCTTGGCCTCCCTACCCCAGACCCACTACTAAAGGTGTTCTGAGACTACTTTCCAGTGTGGGGGCAAAGGGTACTCCCCGCACCAACAAGGAGCAATTCTCAGGACAGCAGCAGATCACCGTTGGTGCATTAAAGTCTGCTCATTATGGATATCGTCATCTCAATAACTTTGCAAAACAAAAACAAAACTTGGCTATGATAATCCTGGAAAAAGAAACAGCAGTTAGAGAGTCATATGTAACACCCAATACAACATGGTTTAATAGAATGAAGAGATTTTTTTTTTTAAGAATATTAATGGGGATTCAATGTAAAGTTGGCAGAGGCTGTCTTAACAAAATAACTTACTTTAGAAGTGCTGAAGCAAAGGTGCATGTTCAAACACTGAAGATAAAAAATAAAGTCAACTCAATTCTGACACCATCTACCCAGAGATAGTGTCAGATTACATGGTTTACGGGCTCTGTCCTACAAGACTCCCCACTACCACCCCTTCAGAAGCCAGTTGCAAGCCCGTGTTATTACCAGTTCTTCTGACCGACTGGCTACAGACTTTCCAGTGACCCCCTCTTTGGACTTCAGACACCAGTCTCAAGTCCAGGTTGTTACCTGTGCTTCTGACCAACTGGTTATAAAGAGGTTCCCATGACCCCCTCATTAGGTTCAATTAATTTGCTAGAGCAGCTCATAGAACTAAAAAAAAACTTTACTTGCTAGATCACCAGTTTATATCAAAGGCTCTGACTCAGGAACAGCCAGATGGAAGAGATGCCAGGACAATGGATGGGGAAAGGTGCAGAGCTTCCATGCTCTCTCCAGGGTACCTCACTCTCCCAGAATCTCCACATGCTCACCAACCCCAAAGTTCTCCAAACCCTCTCCTTTTTGGGTTTCATTATATAGGTATGACTGATTAAATCATTGGCCATTGGCAACTGATGCAACCGGCAGCCCCTCTCTCCTTCCTGGAGGTTGGGGATGGGACTGACTGTTCCAACACTCCAATCACAGGGTAGATTTCTCAGGCAACCAGTCCCCAGCCTCAGCTGACTTAGAAGTGCCTTCAAACGTCACCTCATTAATATAGAAAAAAATACCTTTGCTGCTCTCAACTATTAAGAAATTCCCAGGCTTTTAGGAGCTCTGTGCCAGAAACAGGGACAAGGACCAATTATGTATTTCTTATTATAAATCACAATATCACACACTAAATGAAAACCCTGGGAATTTGTGCTTTAACAAACACTTCAGGCAATTCGATGCAGCTCAAGGTCAAGAACCACAGTCTGAGCACACAAGAAGAGAAGAGATGATGGTAAAATATGTATTGAACATAGTCCCAAAGATTTGCGTGATGTCATACTTCCAGAATGTAACTTGTAGGATAAATAAGCACAATTTGTGACATGATTAGAATACGATTTTGTTTTATCTTTCACTTTCCCTCTCATATGTAGGAGTAAATTTCACCTGTCCCTAAGATGAAAACATGGCCAGGTCTTATGACTTTTTCTGCTCACTCTGAGGCAACATCTCACAATTTAGAAATTATAAGACATCTTCCAAAATGAGACTCCTCCTCACCTTCCCAAAGCCCTGGGAGGTGGCATGATGTCCCTCACAGTCTGGCAGGGAGAGAAGAAGGAAAGGGGTAAGGAGGGGCAAAGATGTTCCTTGTGACCGATCAGTTTTGCTCTCATGGCTGGGAAGATAGACATTAAGAGCCACACCTTCCCCCACATGGCTTTCTTGGGCTCACTGGAGGTTACTCTGCTGGACTTCTCTGCCCAAGCTCCCACACATGGACCCTGCCTTCTGCTCCACAGGGTACTGCTCCCTCTCACTCATGGCCCTCTGCAGTCCACTCCACAAAAACTCTGTCAGGGCCTCCTGTGCTGTCCCCTTACCTTCTCTAGGGGCAGGACAAGATGTTAAATGGCCCCAGCCCATTTCTCACTCCCATGAGGACAACCAACCTCTGATACCCAGGAAGTCTTCATATCCTCCCTCAGCCCCCCAAGTCCCTGGGAGTGTAAGCAATATACCTACCCTGCTGGCTCTACACTTCTGTAACTTTCTTAGGCATGAATTAGGTACCCCCAGGTCAGCTCTTGCCCCACCTGCAGGGACACAGATCAAGCTCCCTAAATGGCTCCCTCGAAGTCACCTGACCCCACTGGACAGGTGGTGGGGATTTACATCATGGCAATCACTCATTCAAGAAAATTCTCTCATGCATTCTCTGTCCTCTCCTCTCTCAAATTTTTATTATCTCTAAACAGGTGAGTAGTCCAAGAGAACCTGAATCAATTTGGGGCCATTTTCTTTGTAAATGGTCCCTATGGTGATTTGGTTTTGGAATATAATGTATCATGACTTGGTGTCTGTACAGAAACTTCTATTTCAGTATTCTGTTACATAACAAGGTTCTCATGTGAGGTGTGTAACATAATCATTATCATCCAAGGTCATACATCTAAAAGAAACAAGGCAGAGACATGGACTCTGGTCTTCCAGCTCCAAACTGCTCTTTCAACCCTCCCATGAGATAGACAGCACTTGCTGAAAGAGAAATAGGAAACAGACACAGAATATGTGATCATTTATTAAAGCTGAAGTCCAGCATGAACTGACAGCCCCAAGAGTACAGAATCAGAAAGAGAGTGCCTCACAAACACATTCAAGAACCAGAAAATGTAAATAAAATGGTAACTTAGATAAACTTCTTTTGACTGCAAATCATAAAGACCAACTTAGAGCACTTGAAATAAATGTCTATGTTTACTATCTTGATTGTGGTAATGGTTTTATAGATTTATACATATGTCAAAACTTACGTCAATTATAAAATGGTAAAAACTCAAACAGAACAAACATTAAAATATTTCAGAGTGGGACAGCAAATACACAATATGAGGGATGAAGACATTCTGGGGTAACAGAAACATAAAAACATCAGGGAGAATTAGAAGTACAAAACACATTTTATAAAACAGGATCATGAAGCAAGGAAAAGGAGAAAGGAAAACATTTGGGGTTTAGTGTCCCTAAGATACTGATATTCAGTGTCTATGGAAGTTTTACTGGCTTTGTTAGGTGGTAGGAAAAGAGTTGTAACTATTTAAATATACAATATGAAACAGATTTTACAGCAAAATTCTTTTAAAGATCAAATGAGACCCATGTATATATTAGCATTTTGAAAGGTATAACCTGCTAGACAAATGTAAATCATTATTAATATGTTAATAGTTATTCCTGGTTAATTCAGGTTTCCCCCATCAGATACCTTCTCTCTTTGTGTAAAATTGAATATCTTTCACATCTTTCTCATCTAAAGGTTGAGAACTTTTCAGAAGAGAGTTTTCACACAGACATGTAGCACCATTAACCTCTTTGAGCCTGGTCCAGCTACTGTCTTGTTCCTGGCATCCATCACCAGCAACAGTCCCACCTGATGAGAGGAGGAACAGGGCAACCTTGTGCTACAGCTGTGACAAGATGACTTAACTTGTCCAGCCATCTGTCACAGGGAAAGCAAGCTTCCCACACACGTGTGTGAAGTCAACAGATGGAGGGCTGGGGATGGTTTTGGTCCTTCAGGGAGAGGCAGAGCCTGTGTCTTCCCTCTCAGAGCAAACTTTCAAAAGGACTGCAGACTGTTCAAACACATTTCCCAGAGATCTTAACTCTTCACAAGCCACAAGCACATGTCCCTTGCTTGGCTACTTCCAAACAGGCGATGCTCCAGGAAAGCGACCATTCTAGTCTAGCATCCAGCGGCCACACTTGGCATCTTGTTCAGCAGAGGAGGGAGTGACATTGGCCTGTGTCCCTAAGTGCCTAGGACATTGTCTGACACATATTAGGAACTCAAGAAGTATTTGTGGAAGGAAGGATGGAAGGAAAGAAGGGAGAGAGGGAGCAAGGAAGGAGGCAAAAGTGAGTGAGTCCTTTTAGGATCCAGCAGAAATGCCCCTATGCAAATATACCAGTATTCTAGGGAATGGAAGAGGTTTGCATCATGTCCTTCACAAAAGGGGATTGCATGCCTTGTGGGAATATGGACAATGGGACCATTTCCATGATTCCGGTACACTGTCCTTTCCCCCAGACCACACCTGACCTGAAGGGATGTGTTCCCATGGCAGACACTCTTCACTGCCTACCCAGCAACCATTCTTGCTTCTTCCTTAACTAAGAGAACATCAATTTATTTGGCAATGTGCCATCTTATCTCCCTTAGCTTTCCTTGCAGGTAAGAAGTAGCCATGTGACCTAGTTCTGGAAAATAAGAAATAAGTAGAAGCCTACAGCTTGGAGCTCCTGGGGAAACTTAATTGTTTCCTTATAAGAAAGAAGGAAGGTAGGAAGGAGGAAAGGAAAGGAAAGGAAAGGAAAGGAAAGGAAAGGAAAGGAAAGGAAAGGAAAGGAAAGGAAAGGAAAGGAAAGGAAAGGAAAGGAAAGGAAAGGAAAAGAAAGGAAAGGAAGGGAAGGGAGAAAGAAAGAAAGAAAGAAAGAAAGAAAGAAAGAAAGAAAGAAAGA
>NW_022589730.1:23042331-23046379 GCF_004348235.1 Phoca vitulina
AAAGAAAGAAAGAAAGAAAGAAAGAAGAAAGAAAGAAAGAAAGAAAGAAAGATAGATTCTGCCTTTTTACTGTTTTTTCTCCCCTTCCTCCTATTCCTATAGGTGAAGTAGTCATCTTACTATTGTAAAAACAAAAGCCACACACTATGGATAGCAAAGCAGGAAGAAAGAAGAAGCCTGAGTCCCTGATAGCATTGTGGACACTTCATATCAGCTCTAGACTGCTTTCCTCCAGACTTTTTATATGAGGAACATGAAACTTGTATTTGGTTCACCACAATCAGGTTTCTGTTATAAACTGTCAGATGTAATTATAACTGATGAGTCAGAAACACAACATGGATAAGTGCACACAAACTCTCCCGGAAACCAACCCATTGGGAGGAGAATCACAGCAGTGTACCCCCACGGATGTAACCCCATGAGCTATTGTTACAATTATGGTCTCCCAGACTCCTAAGTAAGGAGACTAAAGAAAGAAACCAGATGAGGTGCTGGAAGACCCCACAAAGTTCAGCTCAACAAGGTTGTCATGGAGTCAGTCATCCCCCTGCCCGAAGACAGGATTGGCACCCTGCTGGTGGGACATGGAGCTGCTGGGTATAGGTACAGTAGGAAGACAGTGTTTCAAGGAGACAGTCAGATGGGTGGGACAAGTGTTTTGGCCACTCGTCAAAATACCAGCAGATGAGCACCTATGATTCAGGCTCTGGCCAATGTGGCAAAGTGATAAGAGATGATGGTAGAAGATGGCGTGTCATGGGCTAGAACCAGGATCTCCACATTCCAACAAAAATCTTCCAAGCTACAGAGGAAACAAGCTGAGATAGACAAGGGAAATTTGTTGGACTGTTGCACGTTGCTGTCAATGACCCTGATCAGACGTTTGGAGAACCAGACACCAGGAAAATAAGGCAGATGCTCATGGTTGCCTACCCAACAAGCATCCCCTTAACCTTTCTTCCTTGCCGAGCAGCCCATCACCACTGTGGAGGTGAAAATGTCACCCACCCCCTTTCCCAGCTTCCCCTGCAGCTGAGGAATGAGCATATGCCCTAACCCTGGCCTGTAGGACCTGAGCAAAAGTTCACTGAAGGGCTTCTGAAAAGAGATTTTCCTCCTAAATAATATATTCTTCTTCACTTGACATAGGTTGAGATTAATACCGTGGCTAACATTAGTCTTGAACTGGGTTACACGTGGGTTAGCAGGTGAATATAGTTTTGCTTTTGGGACTTTATCCATCTGCCAATCTCAACAAACACATTTTTTTAAGTTACCATTTTGTAAGAAGACAGGCCTCTAATGTCCAGAAAACAGCAAACATTCTAAAAACCCTCACAGGTGCATTCAGGGGCTTCTAGCAGTCAGGATAGCACAAAGAAGAGCAGCAAAGTGACTGCCCTATGACTCACTCTACCTCCAGAGAGTTGAACAAGGAGCACGTGCAACTTCCAAATTGTCTGGAGTGAACATTCCCGCCGACACTATGCTCTCCAGGGGCTAACCTTGAGGAAATGAGGTTGGGGACTGCCACTTTCTCCCCCATGACACCAGACTCACAGCCCCTCACACAGTTTCCATAGTCAGTTATTCCTGTCAAGTGCCTGAGAACCAGCTCCTACCCAGAAGCCAAGTTTACCAACTCTAAGAAATGGCCCCTTCCAAGTCTCCCTGTCCCATGGAGAGCCAAGGGGGCTGCCCTCAGCTGCCACACGGATGCTGTGGAGAGGAGAGGAGAGGGGCTTCTAGGCCCCAAGACTGCCCACCTGGTTCTCCGTTCAGCATTCCCCAGGCTCCTTTGCAGCAAGCAGTCCCACCTCACAGACCTTGGAGCGGCCAGCATCAGTCCCTCACACACTAAGGGAAGAAAGTCAGGGGACCTCTAATGCATTTCCACATTGGAACCAGATTTTGACAAGATTTGACAAGATTTTGACAAGCCAGCTTGCTGAGCTCCTGCATTGGTAGTGAGAAGAACATCTTCTAAGTGTGAGAGTAATCTAACTATAAAGGGGACATTAGTGAAAATGGTTCAGTACGCCATGTGTGGATCCTAAAAGCAGTAGCTGAGACATGGTTCTCAGTGGGCTGGCAGCCTCCCAGGCAAGAAGCATGTCAGAGTACAAGGGAGTTTGAGTTATTTTATCAGATGGATATCCCTGAATCCACTCTGAAGAATAAAAAGGGAATTATTTGTAAGCTACATTTAATGGTTATGAGGATCAAATTACTCATAATGGCCCTGATGCCTCTGCTCAGATCAGCGTTAGAGGAGGAAACTTTTTAAATAGACTGCCTTCTAACCTCCTAGACACCCATAACATGAAGGAGGGAGCAATTCCCTATGACTGCTTTCATGGGATTCATGTCAGCTCAAGTCCTGCTGAGTCATGGGGTGTCTCTCCTGCTCAGCACTGGGAAATCTCCTGAGGGAATTTTCTAAGAAGTGTCTGCCCTCTCGGAGAAACTGAAGTTACTTTTATGACCAGACTTTCAAACAGAAAGGGGTAAAAGAATGATTATAGGCTGCACCTGAAGTCTGGATGGAAGACAGGAAGTGTGAGTATCTGCCAAGCCCCCCTGCCCCCAACATCTCTGAGCACCTTGCACTCAGCACCCATGTCCTCAAGAGGCCTGGAGCTGTCCATCACCCACAGTGCAGCCGTTCACTTTCCATTACTCCTGCTGCTACCTCACAACATGGCCTTCCTCTCCTCTTCTTTCTGTAGGACCCACCTCCTCAAAGGCCACCTCCTCTGTGATGCTCCTGGATGTTCCCCTCCAAATGCATGGCTCCTTCCAACAGACTCTCACTTTGGGGCACTTACTTACTCCTCGAACCAAGAGTTCCTTACTATGGTTTAGTGGCAGAGGAGGAAATCCGAGGTGGATTCCCCTCCAAGCTCATTATCCTTTGTTAATTTTTAGTACACAAGTAATACATATTTTTATGTCAAAGAAAAAGAAGGAAATAAAGAAAGAGAGGGAGGGAGGAGGAAGAAAATAAAACCTTTAAGTATTAATCAACACAAAAATCCCTACATTTTCACCACCCAGAAATAACAGATGTCAACACATTCGTAAGCCTTCTTTCTAGATGTTTGTCTACATGGATGTGGAGATAGAAGTGTAGATGTAAGCATAGACAGAGAAATGGGTAATGCTTCTGTGAAAAAAAATGAAATAATACTGCACTATGCCGTTTCGTGAGCTGCTTTATTTCCCTTGGCAATGTCTACGGAGCATCTTTCCATGTCAAGACATAACCCTCTAAGGTCAGGCAGGTCAGCGATTCAGCCTCACATCCATGCCATTTCCTCCACGGATCCAATACAGGAAAAGAAGCCACCAAAGATAAAGAGCAGACGCCATCCCAAGCCATACCCTCGGAGAGGCTGATCAGACAGCACCCCGCACAGGGGAGCTCAGGCCCTGTGCCCCTGCCCAGCGCCCGAAATGCCAGCTTGGGAGCTCACACCTACCTTCTGCTCATTCTGGCCTCAGCGAGCTTTGAGCCACAGATGCGGGGGACAGTCTCACAGGTAAAACGACCTGTGCATTTCTTGGGGGCCGCACAGAAGATGTGCCAGGGGCGAGCGGTGCAAACACTATGCCAAGCGGCCCTCAGTCCGAGACTCGAGTTTTAAGGAAAACTGCCCTGACTCTTCAACATCATGTTTACTGTTTTCCGAGTATTCTATGGTAAGAATGTATATTTATGTTTGTTTATTGTTTACTTATCCAATTCCTGTTATCATACATTTAGGATGTTTCTTGATTATTTTTTTTAAATAAATCACATCACCCTGCCAGATGTTTGTGCACTGTCATAAATATCTCCTAAAAATAAACTTCTAGGGTTAGAATTGCTGGATCAAAGAGAATCACAGTTTTTAAGGCTTTAAAGTAGCTGAACTGGCCAAGGATGTGTAATTTTAGACTCGTGTTTGAAAATGCTCAAAAAGAATGGCCTGTACCTCATCCTCACCTTCACAACCACCAGACAAAAATAAGATTGGCGGGGGGGGGGGGGGGGGGAGGCACA
>NW_022589730.1:23046479-23155360 GCF_004348235.1 Phoca vitulina
TAGATTGAAAGTCATCGGAGCTAGAGACATCTGTCAGGGCAGTGGATGGTGGGGGGGGGGGGGGGTGGGGGGCAAGCAACCCACCTGCTGTCTTTTTTTTTTTTTAATCTTTTTTTAAAGATTGAACAAATACTTTTTATTTTAAAATTCTCAAGGGACTATAAGACACATTTTAAAGATTAGGTGACTTCTGTCTGTTATGTCAATTCATACCTTTTTAGCTGCCAGTGAGAATAAATATTTCTGAAAATAGTTATAGATTGTTTTTATCCCTTCTTTTGTGAATGGAGAGTTCTTGACCTTTGCCCCAGACTCCTTGAGGCCTCACCGCAAGGACACCTTAGGATCAACAAAGGAAACATGGCTTTCTCTAAGCTGGAGGCTTTGCAAGAGTCAGTAAAGAAGTGTCCAATTCTCACCGGGTCCGGCCCCACCTCAGCCTACACCCCTAGCCTCCTGCCTGAATTTGGCTATAGAGGCCCGGAAGCATGGCCTGGTCTGATGAAAAGGCACCGGCTTGTTCAGTCTCTTAACTCTAGAACTTTGAAGCCACCCCACCTGAAGACAAACCTCCTCAAATGTAGCCCTTTCCCAGCGATCTGCTAGCTCCCTCCTCTGTCCTTCATGTAGAATTCTGCCTCAGCCTCCTCTAAGTGCACCCCCAAATCAGGCATCTTCAGTCTTTCTGCCCTAATACTCCCAGATGCTAGGAGACTGGGACTGAAGATTGTGTGCGTCCGCGTGTGTCTACCTGTGTCTGTGTGTGTATGTCTGTATGTCTCATGTCTGTGTATCTGTGTGGGTCTACATGTCTGTGTGTTTGTGTGTGTCTGTGTGTGCATGTACCTGTGAGTCAGTTTGGCAGAGCTGCACACCTGAGCCTACAGGGCCCCGTGCCCGGTGCCATGAGAGGCATGGAGATTAAAAAAGAAAAGGCACGGTGTCTGTCTTCAAGGAATTGACAAGCAAGCACAGGAGATGACCTACATTCAGATAATAGACACTAGTGACAAAAGGCAGCATTTTGTAGATCCTACAACACAGGCAGAGTCAATGTGCTATATATAGGAGGCCAAATTCAGGTCTGGAACACTGAAGAAGGCTTCATGGAGGAAGAGGAACTTAAGCCCAGTGGAGATGGGGAAAGTCAGGCCAGGAAGAAACCACAGCCCCAGCAAGGACACAGAGGTGGGAAAGAGCATTCAGGAGCCACTGAGTTTTATTTAGTGGAGAGTAGCCTGTCTAAAGAGGAGGAACAGAGGATAAAGTCAGGCAGGAGGGCTAAGGCCAGACTCTAGAGGCCTGAATGCCAGGCCAAGGAACAGGGAGTTCTATCATCAGCTTCTGAATAAGGAAGACACAGTCAGATGTGATCAGCTATAAATTGCCTACAGCTATATTTATTCAGAGATGAGACAACTAACCAAGATAAGAAAGATGTAAATTGCCTATTGTGCCTGAAAAAATAACACTAATCCTTGTCATTTATGTGGGCAGGCTTCTGTTTGTCTATGTATCATGCTGCATAATGACGGATCTGCATATGGTCCCACAGGTGTCATGTTTCTGTGGAATGCTATCTGCTCACAACTTAGAAAGCTTTATGTGTGTTCCATCTTCTTGGTTCATCGGTGTGACTCCCTCTGTGGACTGGTCTCCTCCACGATTTCCAGGCACAAGGAAGGGCAGGTGCCCCTTCTGCACCGCAATCCTCAAACACATCTGGGGAGCTTCTGCCTCCACTTCCACCCCCTGGTTTCAACCCCACAGGTGGGTCAACCTAGAGCCCCTCTCTTTTCTCCTCCCCTGATCTCCCAGGCTCCTCCTCCCAGCCCAGGAAGAGATTTTATAGCCTTCCTGTGTGATGGGAAAGCACCCTTCTGTCACATCCTACTTAGTTCCCTCTTCTGTTGTTTACCTGTGTAAACTAAGCTCTAGTCCTCCAGCGTTGGCTCCTACAGACCCCACAAACCCCATTTCTCTCAAAGAAGCTGGCTGTGCAGATAAATCTCCTGCAAATGAAAATCACCACTGTGGTCTCTGAAGTGTACTTTGAAGGCCTATCTAGGAAGTCAGGGACCGAAATTGGTCTTTACATTTCAGCTAGATTCCGTGAAGCTTCCTTTGTGGTAAAGAATTTAACTTTGCCTGAAGAGAGGTCTGCCCTTCACCTTTGGCCCCTGGGGAGGGCATCTCTAAATGCCTGGAATTTCCTGCTTCGTAAGAGTGCCTTTGCTTACCCAGGGGCTTTGAACCACACCAGAAAGTCAAACAATGTGATTTATCGTGGGGACTTTGAGTCCCAGTTATCAGTTCAGCTTCTGGAGGAGCAAGAACCTGAGGTGAGCCACCTGGGCAGTCGACCATGGAACGCCAATAAAAACACTGGACACTGAGGTTCAGGTAAGCTTCCCTGGTTGGCAAAACTGCACAGACATTATCACCCATCCTTGCTGGAAGAGGAACACTGTTCATGACACTGGGAGAGGACAACTAAAAGCTCTGTACCTGGAACTTTCCTAGACCCTGCCCCATGTGCCTCTTCATTTGGCTGACCTAAATCTACATCCTTTCCCTATAGTAAACCATAACATGAGTATAACAGCTTTCATTGAATTCTTTCGAACCTGAAGATGGTCTTGGGAACTTACAGTTTATGTCAAAGTGAGGGCAGCCTTGGGAACTGTTCCTCTAACTTTGTACCCCCTGACTCAGTAGATGTCTCAGCCTCAATGGGAAGAGAGGGCTGCAAAAATATTAACAGCAATGAAAATTATACCTGATAACATTTGAAAATATTATCCCATCACACAAGTATAAAAGGGAAACCAACAATGCATAGCAGCCCATGGTAAATGCTCACGGTGAGTTGCTGACTCAGAATTCAGAAGAGGGAGCAAGGACTGTGGGTAGAAGAGGTCAGGGGAGACTTCGTGGAGCTTGCAGGACTTGAGCTGGTATTTTCAGAAAGTAGAGAAATTAAACAGGCAGAGTGAAGAACAGCATCCCAGGTAGGAAGGACTAGTTTATATCAGCTTGCTAAATTGGCATGTTATTTAGAGGTCTACAGAAGAAAGGCTACAATAGAAAATTAGGGTATGATTAGTCTTGAAAGCTTCTTGATGTTATTTATTTCCCTGAACTCCCTCATTAAGCAATCATCGTGAAAATCTTTTCAAAATACCAAATAATCACCTTGCTTGTTTGGAACATGGAGGCCACGCTCCTATTCTTGATGCTTCTTTGACTTTTTCCACAGCCCATGCTAAACATATATATGAAAGAGTAAATTGGCTGTGAGAAAAAATGGTGTCAGTGAAGACCCCAGTAGCCTTTGCACCCACAAGAAAGCCTTGGTAATCAACAGGCTGTTGTACCCCCCAGTTCTGAGAGGTGCCATTCACATAGGATGAAAGCGAACAGTGTCCTCTAGAGCTGTGTGATGTGGCTGCCCTCACGGGTAAGGAAGTGCTTTAAGGCTACAAGTCTGATATTGCTAATTATGATAAGAGGAACTGCCAAATGTGGGCACCCATACTGAAGGCCATAACATAATTAAAGCAAAGGGACAACGTGTGCATACACAGACATACACACACACCAGGTGATAATGAGAACTATTAACCAATGTAACTTTATGGAGGCATAAACACCAAAGATAGCCGACTTGTCGTTCAGAGGAGGTAATCCAAACACCAAAATGTTGGGAGCAAGGAAGATCATAGCTCTCCTAGCCAGTTCAGCCTGGGGCTCAGAGCCACCATCAACCAGGAGCCTCAGGCCATGGGTGGCAGAAGCCTGAGCTTCTAAATACTCGCACCTGTCTTGGTTCAAGCTGCTATAATAGAATGCCACAGACTATGTAGTTTATAAACCACAGAATATCATTTCTCAAAGTTCTAGAGGCTGGGAAGTCTAAGATCAGGGTACAGGCAGAGTCGGTGTCTGGTGAGGGCCCACTTCCTGGTTCGTAGATGGACACCTCGTCAGTGTCTTCACATAGCAGAAAGGACAAAAGAGCTCTTGGGGGTCTGTTTAATAAGAACACTAGTCCCATTTGTGAGAGCATTGCTTCATGGCCTAATCACCTCCCAAAGGCTGCACTTGGCTCCTAATACCATCACATTGAGGGTTAGGATTTCAACACATGAGTTTTGGTGGGACGTAGACATTCAGTGCTTTGCACCACGCCACCTGGATATCTGGACTTTTTGCCATCTGTTTCCTCCAAAACACTACAGAAAATAGAATTTCCTCTTTCAATATGGCTTATAACATTTTTAGGAAGATGATGACCCACCCTGAGAATCTGATAAAAGTCCTAAACTCTTACCTCAAACGCATGCACACACACAGAGTTTTGTGCAAAACTCCAGACAACCTGAAGCCCATCCTCCAAACCCTACTGCCTCATAGAACCAAAATGTGATCCTGCTACTCAATAAGGAATATCCTTTCCTTATTAATATTCAGCACTTTGCCTTTGTCAGAAGCTTCTGAATTTTAACTCTGCCACAGTGTCAGTGTGGTAATTTACTTTAAAGATTTTGGCTTGAACTATGTAATGTGCAAGAGGTGATCAGTTAGCATATGAAAAATCCTATATAAGAATCCACAATTCAGAGGTGGCTAGCAAGCCCTTCAAATGTTGCTGCTCATATTTACTCCACAAGCTTGTTAAATAGCACAAAAGATGTTAGAGATCATCTATTTTGGTGAATGAGTGGTATTCAAGAAATATAAATGCTATTAAAATTATCCAGGCTCCTTGAAGACATTAACGCTAACTGCAATAAGCCAGACATAAAAGGACAAATATGATTCCATTTATATGAGGTACCTAGAATAGTCAAATTCAGAGACAGAAAGTAGAATGGTGGTTGCCAGGGGCTGAGGGGAGGTAAGAATGTTTAAGGGCTGTAAACTTTCTGTTTGGGATGATGAAAAGTTTCTAGAGATGGATGGGGGTGATGGCTGCACAGCATATGAATGATATATTTCATGCCACTGAATTGTGACACTTAAAAAAATGGTAGAATTTTAGGTTATGGATATTTTACCAAAACAAAAAATATATATGTATCCAGTCCCTTCCATGCCTACATGAATGAAGTATAAGGATCAGGCAAGCCCAGGACCTTTGGAGAAACCTGTCCCCTTGAGAAAAATCCTGTCCCCACCCTTTGGGGACTCCAACAAGCACCTTGTGGGAGTATCTTAATCCCATGAGGATGCAGTGGTTTAAGATAGCAAGGATAGCCAATCATGGACCTGGACTCTGAGTTTAACTTGACTCTAAAGTCATCAGAAATTATAGCATTTACCTTGAAGTAATGAGCTCATAAAGTCAATGAGAGGACCTTCTCCCAAGCTTACAAAAGCAGACTGCATGACTAGTTTTAAGCTGGCATATGTGGCAGAATTTAGTTTTGCTTTCTTTGTAACATCCCAGCCATGTTGTGGTGGTCCATATTCCCCTGTATTCATCAGAAGCTGTTAGTCTTTTACCCAAGGAGCCGGACAAGTGTTGAACAGACCAGATTTGCCCAAGCCACTTCCCAAATTCAGAAGAAACTCAAGGCTTGACCTCCAGCCAAGAATGCAGCAAAACCAACGGTAGCTCAGGCCTCCACCCCGCCCCTGTTTTAACTACCCAAGGGTTTACACCCAGCAGATATAGCTTTGACTTTGAGAAAAGCCACAGGATGAATACAGAATCCTGTCTTGTCTCCACCTAGATTCGATAAGAGAAACTAGGCAAACCAAGATGTTTTAGGAACTGCCCCATAATATTTTACCAGCTCTTAGGGAATACGAGGAGGAAAAGGAAACATGGTATCTATTTAATTAAGGAGTTAACCCAATTATGAGGAAACATAAATGCCTGCCCCAATATAAATAAATATATACCTCAGACATAAAGTGTTCAACTATGTCATAACTTAGAGCTTGTAAAAATTAGAAAAATTGCTAATTCTCAAAATTCAGAAGTTCTGGGTCCTAAAGAACAAGGAGTGAAATCACAGCGATCAACACAAGTGTGACCACATGCACTGCAGGTATTAATTAGTTTGTTCTTTCCATTATGCACACGTGTTTATTGAGCGGGTACAATACACTAGGCAGATCCGGGATTACGTGCAGATGAGAATGGCCTTGTCCTTTTTTTTTTTTCTTTCCCCATAGGAGTTTATAGTTATTTAAAGAGGAAGCAAAACCAAAAAAAAACAAAAGACAAAAAACCAATTTAGTGGTTGAAGAATTTTTTTTTCCCTGACTGCACTTCTGGCACCAAATGTGGGGGTTTTCCACACCAACAAACTGATTTCTCTGTGACCTTACAATTCAATTCAACTCTGACACTAACTATCCAGAGATGGTGTCAGACTCCACAGGTTGAAGGGCTCAGTCCCACAAGACTGTCCCCCTTTAAACCCCAGTCACAAGTATAGGGTCCCCAAGTTATCCACACCTCTGACCAATTTGGCTACAAAGTCTGAGTTTCTGACAACCCCTCCTCAGTTTTGGTAATTTGCTAGAATGGATCACAGATCTCAGGAAAGCACTTTACTTACATTTACTGGTTTATTATAAAGATAGAACTTGTGAACAGCCAAATGGAAAAGATGCAGAGGGCCAGGTATGGGAAAGGGGCGTGGAGCTCCCTTGCCCTCTCTGGATGCACCACCCTTCCAGCACCTCGTAGTGTTCACCAACCTGGAAGCTCTCCAAATCTTGTTCAATAGTTTTTACAGAGTTCACTCTCCAGCCCACTGCACCTTCCCAGAGCTCAGTGGGAGGGGCTGAAAATTCCCACTTCCCAGTCACTGGGTCTTTTAGATGACCGGTCCCATCTTGAGGCTATCTAGGGGTCCACTCTAAGTCTCCATCAGCATAAGCTCAGGTGTGATGAAAGGGGCTCATTATGACTGGCAAAGTCAATCCTATCACTTGGGAAATTCCAGCGTTTTAGTTCCTCCTTGCCAGGACCTAGGACAAAGTCCAAATATATTTTTGTATTACACCACAGTATTAAAATATTCGAAGCAGGTTTCAAGGGGACACAAACAAGGTACTGGACAATTTTATTGGGGGCAGTGAGTCAGGGAAAGCCTCAGACAGGAAGCCATGGCTGCATCTTAAAACAGGACAGCTGTCCACTGTGTAGACAATGGAGGAAATGACAAAGGGAACCAGAGACTAGCAACGGCCCAGCACCGGACCTTGCAGAACCAGTTCATGGGGACTACTGAAGAGCTCTGACTGGCCTCCCTGATTCCTCTGTGGTCCCATCCTGCACCCAAAAGTCAGAGGAATCATTTAGAAATGTACATCAAATCTTATCACTAGTGTGCTTTCAATTCTCCAAGGACTTTCTATCCCACAGCAAATAAAATCCAAACCCTTTGCCCTGGTCAACATGGCCCTGCTTGAATTGGCCCCGTCTACTTCTCTGTCCTAAAGCAACAACATTCTTTGCCCTTTGAAGGCCCCATTCTAGCCTGATCCGCTCTGGGGCAATTCCCCACACACCCACGCTCCTTCCCATCTGGATGGTTAATCTTACGTGTAGACTTGACCAACCACAGGGTAGGTATTCGGATTAAACTTTGTTTCTGGATGTGGCTGGGAGGGTGTTTCCAGGTGAGATGAGCCTTTAAATCAGTGAACTCAGTAGATTGCACTTCCTCATGTGTTGGGGGGGGGGGGACCATCATCCACAGTTTGTTGAGGGCCTGAATAGAAACAAAGGTGGAGGAAGGAGGAATTCACCCTTTTTTGTTTCCTGCCTGCCTGTTGAGCAGTGACATCTCATCTTATCTTCTCCTGCCCTCAGACTGGAGTTTACACCATTGGTTCTCAGGCCTTCAGACTCGGACTGAACTGTGCCGCCTGCTTTCTTGGGTCTCCAGCTTGCTGATGGCAGATCATGGGACTTCTCAGCCTCCATAAGCACATGAGCCAATTCCTCATAATAAATCTTTTCTATATAAATAAATATACATATACAGACAGACATATATCCATCTCCTACTGGTTCTATTTCTCTGGAGAACCCTGATACACCATCCCAGCATCATGGGGCTTATGGATCCCCTTGTCGGCAGCAGAGGGTCTCATCAATGGTGCTGAGAAGTTTGGAGGCAGGTGATGAAGTGCTCAATAGCACAGGTTCTGACGTCAGATCGCCTTGGTTCCAACTGTAGCTGTTCTTATCAACTGTGTGAAATTATTTAACTCCTCTGTGCCTTGCTTTCCTCATTTGTGGGATGGAAATACTAAACAAAAATAGTGCCTCCAGGGACACCTGGGTGGCTCAGTCGGTTAGGCGTCTGCCTTCGGCTCAGGTCATGATCCCAAGGTCCTGGGATCAAGTCCCATATCGGGCTCCTTGCTCAGTGGGGAGCCTGCTTCTCCCTCTCCCTCTGCCTGCTGCTCCCCCTGCTTGTGCTCTCTCTCTCTCTCTGACAAATAAATTAAAAAAAAAAACTCTGTAGCTTCCATCTACAGAGTTATTGAAAGAATGATTTAGTTCTTACAAAGCTTTTAGTATAGTATCTGGCACATAGCATAGAGGTGATGACATTTCTTATTTTCCTATAGGTGAAAGTAGAAGGCTTGAAGGTGTTAACCTTAAAAATAAAAACTGCTAGGTGCTTTACCAGCAAAAAATGGGTTTGTTTGGAAATAAAAGGAGCAAAACCGTAGACAGGTATGGAGAACAAAAGAAAGGTACACTTTTTTAAGGAGAAAAGGGGTAAGCTGGAAGGCTGTTATAAACTACAAGTCCATTGGAGTAAACTGGGAGTTCCAAGTATAGTGGCTTCTCATTGGCTGAGTTGTTGCGGGGGAGGTGGGGGTGGCACGGGTAAGGAAAGCCTTTCTTCCTCCAGCTCGGATAGTAAAGTAGTACCACGTGCAAAGTCAGGTCCTGCTGGGTCTTCCTGTTGGGTCTGCAATTTACTAGGAATGGTAGGGCATGAGAGCTCCCCCTGCGGAGCTTCCAGACTCCGTTTCAAGGAGGTGTCCTGTTATTAATATTCACAAAGGGTTTTGAGCAAGAGAGTAATGAGATCCGGTTTCCACTTTTGCACGTCAGTCTGTGATTGAGGGTGGAGGAGGTAGGTTTGACCAGTAAGGAGACTTCTACATTCCTTCATTCAGCAAACTTTGATTCTAGACAATGTGATGGGCGCTGGGAGAGTCGCTGTTGTCACCACGTGGCAATGGATTCTGCATCAAGTCCCAGCCTGAATTTTTCCCAACTTTGCTAAGACTGTCCTTCCAAAATCTTCTTCTCCAGGTGGATAGGCTCAGTTCCAGACCTGGATCTTTTTTTTTTTTTTTTTTTAAGATTTTATTTATTTATTTGAGAGAGAGAGAATGAGAGACAGAGAGCATGAGAGGGAGGAGGGTCAGAGGGAGAAGCAGACTCCCTGCCGAGCAGGGAGCCCGATGCGGGACTCGATCCTGGGACTCCAGGATCATGACCTGAGCTGAAGGCAGTCGCTTAACCAACTGAGCCACCCAGGCACCCCTGGACCTGGATCTTTTTTAGTTACCTGTCAAGTAAAGAAGACACGGAACTGGAAGTTGAGACATGGATTCTGATCCTCATCTGGAAATAGAGGCAGTCACATGTGCCCTAAGGACCTCACAGAATTGCTGATGAACATAAAATAAGATACTTGACATGGGAGCCTGAGGAAAGACTAAACTCCTACTCTGGGTTGGTTGGTTGGTTTTCTTTATTTTTTTGTGTTTTAAACAAAAATAATATATCCACATGGACAAAAATTCAAATAGTACAATAAGACATAAAATTAGAAATTAAAGTCTCCTGCTCACTCCACCCTCGACCTACATTCTCTCTCCACAAAAGGTAGCCATTGTTAACAACTTTTCATTTATCCTCCCTGAAAAAGCTTTTCTTGCATATATCTGCATTTTACATGTATATGTATTTAAAAGTTTACACAAATGGTATCATGAAGGTTTTAACCCATAAATGCAAAATTCTTTGACATTCATCCCAAATGAATGACTCAAAAAGTGGAGTCTAAATCCCCTCCCCTTGCATCTGGGCTTATTGACTGCTTGACCAATAGAATATGGTAGAAGTGATGTGGTGCCCGGTTCTTGGCACTTCTGGTCTCGAGATGCTTATTCTTGGAACCCAGCCACCATGCTGTGAGGAAGCCAAGAAACCACACAGAGAGGCCACATGTGGGTGTTCCAGGTGACAGTCAACATCAACTGCCAGACATGTGAATGAGAAAACCTCCAGATGATTCCAGCCCGCAAATGTCAGGTCGCCCCCAGTCTTGAAGCCATTCCAGCTGACTCCAGGTGGAGCAGAGACGAGCGGGCCCCATCAAACCCTTCCAGCTTGCAGATTTGTGAGCAAAATTCATGGTTGCTATAGTATGAAGCCAATGAGTTTGGGATGGTCCTTCTACAGCAACAGATAACTGGAGCAGTGATCATATTTTACCCACTTCTATGAAATTCCCTTTTTGCTTTTAATAAAAAATCTTGGAGATCTTTCAACAATATATACATGTCTAAATTGTTCGTTTTAATTATCTAATCCTCCATTTTATGGATATTTCATATTAAATCAATCAACATCCTGTTGATGGGCATTTAGATCATTTCCAGTTTTTTTTCCATTTCAAACAATACTGCAATGAGCATTTTAGCATACTTTGGGGGTATATCTGTAGGATAAATTTCTAATGGTTAAATGTTGGGTAAAAAGGAATCAGCATGTGAAATCTTGATAACTATCACCAAATTCCATAAAATTCCAAATTCCCTTCCCCACAAAAGTAATAAAGGCTCCAGCAGCTTACACTCTTACCTGAATAAAACTGGGATTCTCTAAGGAAGAAAGATGAGGAGAAGCCTCAGTTATTCCTCTGGGGCCATCCTACCTTTATATACCTGAAGTGATATATAGTTATTTTCCAAAATTAACTAAAACGGAATTTGTTTCATGTATTTTTAAGGAATACAAACCAGAATGCTCTCAATCATAATTAAAGAAATGCCAACAAAAGAATAAATTTTAATATATTTATCCATTTAAAATAACAATAATTTAAAAATTACATGCCAACATATTTTTATAAAAATAACTATATTTTTCAAAACAAAAAATTTAGTGAGCAAAAAGACATTGTTTTATATTTTTGCAAATTAATTTCTGGCTCAATAGAAGAAAGTTGGACTCTCATGTCTGCTTTTGCATTCAACATGCTGCAGTATGTTTTTTTCTTTTTGACATAAATTTAAAAAAAAATTCAACCCCACACAAATAATGTACATGAAAAAGGGGAAAATATTTTAATAGCTTTTTCCAATAACTGTAAATATTCTCCTCTGATATTACACTAAAACTTGACAAGTGTTAGAAAACCACAGGCCCAAAATGGAGTCACTTACGCTACACCACACCACCAAACGAGGGCTTAATACCTAACCTATTCACAGTGTCAAACTCCCTCAGAAATATAGTATTAAGTGTTCAGTCTGGAATTTTCTGATCAGTGCCAATAGGGCTATCTGTCACATGTGCCCTCTTCATCCCTCAAAGGAAGATGAGATAATTCACCTAAGACCAATTTGTCTGCAATGGAAGGTGACCTCACCCAAAATAAGCCTTTTTTTCTGTTTATAACCTTCTTGTCCTGCCTTTAGAAGCCCATCCCTTTCTGTAGCCCTTTGGAAGTCCTCCCTACTTGCTAGATTAAGATACTGCCCGATTCATGAATCATTTAATAAAGCCAATTAGATCTTTAAAATTTAGTCAGCTGAATTTTTGTTATTTAACACAAGTGATCTGTTCTTAAAGGTTAGCTGTGATGTTAACACATCAAATCTGAAATCAACTCACTAAATATTTTCATACTCTGTTACATTAAATTCTACTCATCTGTCTTGAACTTTGAGTGGATCTTTTACCCATGCATGATTTTGTAACATCATGCATCAGTCATTTGCGACTTTGGTTTACTAAGCAATGCAGAGCTTCTAAAGGCTGGCATGTTTCATTATACAGTATCAAAAGGAATCACATTCATTTATAACACTACCATTCTCATCATAAAAGACTTTAAGGATTGGAAGTTGTCAAGATCACAGTGGCAGATACAAGCTTTTTCAAATTCTCATTTTTGCTTGAGACTCTAATTTTTTCTTTGGCAATAAATAGTGTCAGTTGTTTTCCTTGAAGTAACAGGCTCACTTTGTTCATTTTCAAGAGTATATCTGTCAAATACCCAAGTCTGAATAGCCATACTTTGACAATTGTTTTTTCAAGTAAAAATTTTGTTTCATGAAAAAAAAAGAAAAAGGCCAGTTCCACTTACAATCCAAACAATAGCAAAAGTGCTTTTCTTTGAGACAATCATCACACTTTGGCTTGCAGCAGAAGTACTTTACACAGAATATTTAAAATATCTGTGCCCAGGGATGGCAATTTAACAAAATTCAGAGTTATTACCATTTTATCAGGTAATTCTTAGGTACAACTGAGTTTTTTTTAACTACTAATATATTTTGATATCACTACCATAATTCATGATAAAGCACCAGGACTTTTATCCACCATTAATTTTGCATCACCACCACTGGAAATATCAACACAGAGAACAAGGCAAATAACATTTACTTATTTTTATTACAAAACTAGTTTTAATCTTATAGAGCCCCTAAAATGACCTCAAGGTCCTCAGAGGTATGCAGATCATACTTCAGGAACCTCTGGTCTAGGCAAATCACGGTAAATCCATTTGCCTAGTTGTTGATTGGTACAAATCCAGCCAAGGAGATATGAGGAAAAATCTTTTAGGGGATTCTGGAAAAGTTCTCCTTACTCTTAAAAGGGGTCTCAAGACTCAAAGAGATGTTTGTACACCCATGTCCACTGCAGCATTATTCACAATAGCCAAGAGGTAGAAAAAAACAAATGTCCAATGATGGATGAATGGATAAACAGCGGTATATACACAGAACAGAATACTACTCAGCCTTAAAAAGGAAAGAAATTTTGACACATGCTACAGTGAGTGAATCTTGAGGACATTATGCCGTGTGAAATAAGCTAGACACAAAAACAAATACTGTATGATTTCACTTATATGGGATATCCAGAGTAGTAAAATTCACAGAGACAGAAAGTAGAATGGTGATTGCCAGGACCTTGGCATGGAGGGAATGGAGGATTGTGGCTTAATGGGTCGAGAGTTTTAGTTTTGCAAGATGAATAAAATTTAGAGATTAGTTGCACAACAACGTGAACGTAACAGTACTGAACTGTATACTTAAAAATAAAGATGGTAAATTTTATGTTATGTGTATTTTACTGCAATAAAAATTTTTTTAATTTTTAAATCAAATAAAAATGTTAAGAAGGGTCTCATGGATAAAATAGGTGGTGGGGATTAAGGAGTGCACTTGTGATGAGCGCTGGGTGATGTGTAGAATTGTTGAATCACTATATTGTATACCAGAAACTAACATAACATGGTATGTTAACTGGAATTAAGATAAAAACTTAATTTAAAAAAGGGTTTTAAAAATGGGAAAATAGATTTCTATTCTAGCCTTTGGTTGATGATGTGCAGAGAGGTGATACTAAAGCTATACTGCAATCATGAGAGGTTGAACTCCAACACTTTGAGGATGACAGAGCAGAAGGATGAAATAATGGAAGAGCTTGAATCTTTGATAACATGATTAAGACCCTAAATTAACCGACCTGGGAACCTCCTACCGCCAATCTTACCATGTAAGTTAACACATTTTCCTTTTTCCTTAAGAAATATTCACTGGGCTATTCTGTTACTTGTAGCTAAAAGCATCCTCACTGATACCAAGAGGAAAGTATCAAAAAAGCACACAATGAGTTTAGCCATTCCTCTGCCCCACAGTCATGGTACAATCTTGGGAAAATCATTTCATTGCTCCCCTGCTGTTCAAGGTGGAAAATGGATGAGATATCAAGGGACACTTCCTATGACTTTTAACAGATTTGCTATTATATATGCTGGAAATCTGGTATGTCATAAAGTTTGCTTATCCACATTGGTCTTTTATGGCTAAGTAAATATTGAGATTTATTCTTGTTAGATCTAAGCAATTTATCTGCTTGCCACTGACTTTCCTGAACTACTCAGAGGATTGATTTGTTTTAGGAAGCTTGAAATGACAGGTAAGGATTCCTCATGTCAGAGTGTATGTTATGCAGAGGCCTGCCACATGGTCAAGGTGATGAAGACCTCCTCTCCACAAGAAATCTCAGAACTTGGGGCGCCTGGGTGGCTCAGTTATTAAGCGTCTGCCTTCAGCTCAGGTCATGGTCCCAGGGTCCTGGGATCGAGCCCTGTATCGGGCTCCCTGCTCCATGGGAAGCCTGTTTCTCCCTCTCCCACTCCCCCTGCTTGTGTTCCCTCTCTCACTGTGTCTCTCTCTGTCAAATAAATAAAATCTTGAAAAAAAGAAAGAAATCTCAGAACTTGTGTGAGTTATAGCCTTTATCTCCCTACTGGGTAACTTCTGAGACCTAAAATGTGGAGGACTATAACAGGTAGGATGCTAGAAGCATGTGTTTGGGGAGGTCTGTGTGTGGGGTAGACAACAGTAAAAGAGAGGATGTGTAGAACTTAAAGAAAACAGGGGCGCCTGGGTGGCTCAGTCAGTTAAGCGGCTGCCTTCGGCTCAGGCCATGATCCCAGGGTCCTGGGGGCTTGGGCTCCTTGCTCAGCGGGGAGCCTGCTTCTCCCTCTCCCTCTGCCTGCCGCTCTGCCTATCTGTGCTTTCTCTCTATGTTTCTGTAAAATAAATAAATAAAATCTTTAAAAAAAAAAAAAAAGAGAAAACGAACAGTCCCTTCTTGCTACACTAAACTACTCTGGCCAACTTCACCCTAAATCACTATTGTTTTTCAGTGACTATTAAAATAAAGTCACTTAGGTGGCGCCTGGGTGGCTCAGTCGTTAAGCGTCTGCCTTCGGCTCAGGTCATGATCCCGGAGTCCTGGGATCGAGCCCCGCATCGGGCTCCCTGCTCTGCGGGAGGCCTGCTTCTCCCTCTCCCACTCCCCCTGCTTGTGTTCTCTCTCTCGCTGTGTATCTCTCTCTGTCAAATAAATAAACAAAATCTTTAAAAAAAATAAAAAAATAAAAAAAAAATAAAATAAAGTCACTTAGCAGTGATTGCCTTTGGTTATTGTTATTATGAACCATCTTCTTTTATTTTTACCTCTCAGGTAGGTGGAACCAGGAGAATTTCCAAATTGAATATTGAATTCCATGAAATAGTGTCTCCATGAGGGGCACCTTGGTGGCTCAGTTGGTTAAGCATCCAACTCTTGATTTCAGCTCAGGTCATGATCTCAGGGTTGTGGGATCAAGCCCCACATCGGCTCTATGCTGGGCGAGGAGCAGCTCTGTGCTGGGATTCTCTCTTTCCCTCTTCCTCTGCCCCCCCCCCCACACACTTGAGCTCTCTCTCTCTCTCTCTCAAAAAAAAAAAAAAAAAAATAGTGTCTCCGTGGAACATTGGCCAAGGCCACCAAAATTCCATAGAAGCACACTTAATGAGAACTCCATTTAAGAAAAGAGATTATTCAAACAATTATATTATAAATGTTTGGTGGCTGACAAGTTTAGTAGATAGTCAAGTTTTGCTAAGAAATTCTCCCAGCAAAGCAGGAAGGTATTGATTCTTATAGCTCTAGACATAGAGATTGATTCTCAAAGTCTAGGAGAGTTAAGAGCTTTTCTTAATCAGAGAATCCTTGGAATTTCAGTGATCTCCCCTTACTGGCAGGATTCTTTGTCTGAGTAGGTGTTCAGTGTATCTTTGAGTTTCCTCCTCCCCATTTGCCCCAGCTTACCCCCGAAGTAGAAGGGCAATTAAATGGGTTTGTTGTGGCTGGAGTCAGAAAGAATAAAGATGGTTCTCATTTTCATGGTAACTCCCAGCTCCTTTGGAAATACCTCAGAAATTTTACTTAAAATTTCCTGCAATTAGGGTACTCAAATCGTATAAGGTCTTGAAAGCTGATTCCTATTATAATTCTTTCCTTGTCCATCTCCTCCACCACACTGAGTTCCTTGAGAAAGGAAACAATCTTTATTTCTGTCTGGCACTAATTGGTCATAACAGAGAATCATTAGATTTTTTTTTTAATAAATGAGTGTCTGAATTCATTAATGAATGAAAAAGCAAACCAGTTCCTTTGTATAGCAATATCTATTGCTTTCTTGTGCCCAGAATTTTCCCTTCTTTCAGTAGGAGCAACCTTCTTTCTTCCTTTCATGTGGTTCTGGTGGGGCTGCCATTCAGTATCCCAACCCACCATCCAAGCTGGCCAATCATGGTAGTCCTTATCACTCACCACAGGAATTGGTCCAAGGAACAGGCATGTGACTCAAGCAGAACCAATCAGTTCCCTGGTATTTGGATACAGGGAGAAAGGTTATTGTCTCTTGCTACTGAGGCTACCAGATTATATATTCCTGGGGATGCCAGTGGTCATCTTTTCTTGGACATCAAGTAGCCTGTCTACAGTAGAATACAATATAGAAAACCCAGAGAGAAGCAAAGTGGTGGGGAGTGGGGAGGAGATGAGAATAAAAAAGACAGAGATGTAAAGAGACGCAATTATATTTCTTGTAACTCTGATCCTTTTGTCAAGTTCCCTGATCCCATCTTTCCCATGTTTTGCCTCCTGTTTTCCCCCTTCTAGTAGTCTGTGTGGGAATCAAATGCCTTTCTCCTTCAAGCCGCCTGATGCCACCCAGAGTTTAAACCCTGTTCAAAGGCATATGCTTCCCAAACCTGACCCAGATGGTGATGAGACAGTGAGGAAAGGAGAAAGAGAAGGAAAGCTTGGGAAGGACAGACCATGGAAGGAGAAGGAAGAAATCAGATGCACTCTCCTACTTTACACTTTTATCTTAGGCCTAGCCAGTGAGAGTGGAGAGAAATAGAGATGGAAGAAGTTGTGACATTTTAGAGATGCTAGAGAATTGAGATACTAGCTAGTCATTCCAGGATTTCTCAGCCTCAGCACTATTAACATTTGGGGCTGGGTAGCTGGGGGCAGGGATTCTGGTCCTAAGGCACTGGTGCACTGATAAGATGTTTAGCAGCATTCCTGGCCTCTACTCAGTACAGGTAGCGACAGACCAGGTATGACAACCAGAGTGTCTTCAGATACTGCCAGATGTCCACTGAAGGGCAAAACTGCCCTTGTTGAGCACCACTGAACTAATCTGACCTCTCCATTTTACAGATGAGGAAAACGAGGCCCATAGTGGGAGGAATTTTGCCCAAGGCTGCACAGAGTCAAGACAAGAATCTAGATTGTCCCCCAAAATCTGATCCTTTGATCAGAAAGGCCATGTTTTCAGACAGACTTCTGTTTTGTATAAAGCTAACTCTGATGAAAAATAGTAAAATAAAAAAAATCACACAGTATTTATAATACAGCAAAAGGTAAGAGAGAGCCATCCTTGGACAGGAGTGGGTACTGGGCCAATCTGCCCAAAGAGTTTTTACATTGGTGAGGGCACCATGGACTACCACCAGCAAAGGGTATTGAGACAAAATACATGAGTTTTCATTTTATTTGTATCAAACTCAGAAAAACTTCTAGTGGAATACACAAGTCAAGAAATATTACACAACCTTTAAAAAGAAGGAAGTTCTGTCACAAGCTACAACATGGATGAAACTTGAGAACATTAGGCGAAGTGAAATAAGCCAGTCACAGAAGGACAAATACCGCATGATTCCCTATATATGAAATACCTGAAGTAGTCAAACTCGTAGAAACAGAAAGTACAATGGTGGTTGCCAGGGCTGGGGGGAGAGGGAAATGGGGATTTGCTGTACAAGGAGTGTAGGGTTTGAATCATGCAAGATGAGAAAGTTCTAGGGATCTCTGTACAACAATAGTTAACAATATGTACTGTATACTTAAAAATTTGTTAACAGGGTAGATATTATGCTGTGCCTTTAGTACAATAAAAAAATAAATAAATAAATAAAAGAACACAGGCCAAGGACTGTTACCATTCTGTCTCCTTCTTTCCTTTAGAGTCGGCTCCTATTTGGAAAAGTTTCTAGTGTTTGATTGATGACAACCTGGGAACTGCTGGTCCCAAATCCCAGCCCTCATTTATTACACTCAAGTCATTGCAAAGTTGCAGAATACAAAACGACTTTAAATCCAGTGTTAATTATCACCAAAGACCCATATTTTCAAATACAAGTGAAAATCTCATTTCTTAAACAAAGCTATTTTTTTAAACATCATAGAATATTAATGCCTAGAGATCATATTGGTCAAATCCTTCCTCTGAGAGATAAGGCCCCTAAGACTCCAAGAAGTTGCAATTTTACCCAGGGTCATCCAGCTAGTTTTTGATAAAGTCCTGCACAAGGGACTTTCTCTGCTTTACCAAACTGCTCTCCTGCTATTCCAAGGACCCCAAATCTCCCACCTCCATTGATACGAATTATTGAAATGTTACTGCCATCCCAGAGAGAAATGAAAGAAGACCTCGATAAGGAAACTGGGGGGGGATGTCAAAGCAGAGAGATGTGAGGAAAAATAAATGAAAACTGCAAAATTTTAAAAAAAAAATTTAAGAAAATTCAAAGGACTAGGGAAGGAAAATACCAGAGAATGAGAATCAGGCCTAAAAAAAGACATTCACAAAGATAAGCTTCTAGTTATTCTTGGTGCCCCGAGGAGTGTTTGAACTGCTGCCAAAATTGCTTTTGACCTAAATGGAGAATAAAAACTATTTTCTTTATCTACTCAGAGTAAAATCAAATTTCATGTTAGGAAGCATCGGTTTGGATGAGGTGAGTTAAAATTTTACGGAATAGAGTATTATTAGCCTCCCGAGCATACCTGAAGCACTCAAGAAATATTTATTGCTAAAAGGCTATCTAGATCTGACTAATCCATATTGGGTAACACTGTACATGGAGTTCAGTATTCCAGTCTTGCTTCTAAATAAACATCCTCCAACCCCCCACCATTTTCCCACACATACACCGTTCACAACTTGTTTCCTTAGTTTTGTGTTTTTACACACATGCACACGCATACACACACACACACACACAGACTCCAAGCTTCCCCTTCCTCTCAGGCATTCCCCTTCACACACACACACCCCAAGTTGAAATAACCTGTAGAAAACCCCTGTTTCCACTCCCACACCTATTTACTTGGTTGGTATATGTATTTGTGATGGTGCTTTTGGCTATAAGGAAGCACAACCCCAAATAAAAGGAGCTTTAAACAATAAATACATTTTTCCCCATAACAAGAAGTCCTGAGATAGCACTTCAAAGCTCAATAAATGTGTGCTGACTTGAATTGCCCTGCAGCCCCTACTCTGCAGAGGATTAAAAGCACCCACAAACTGTGGCCCCGGGGGGCTTACTGTGCAGTGGGGAGACACAGGTTCACAACCTCCAAACAAGGGAGTGTGACACACACCAATCAACTGGTCTGGAATGTACATGCTCCTGCAAGCGTGAAAGGAGAAGAGAACTCTGTGACTGGAATGGACAAAGTTTACCTCACAGGGGACATGAACATGGGGGAGGTTTCCAAGAATGGGAGAGATTTCAGTAAGCATTCAAGGTGCAGGAAAAGGTTGAAGTAGAAGAGAAAGTAGAATTTCTGAAGCAGGCCCGTAGAAGCATTTGATCCTCCAGGCTTAGAGAGAGGTAAGAGGTAGTACTGTTCACCTCCAACCATGAAGACCAGGGTCAAAACAAGTGAGAATCCCTCAACAGGGAGGATTTGGAAGGCCATTCCTGAAATGACCCAAGGAGACCTGTAGAGTGGGAAGGCAGAATATCTCAGAGAGGAAGCTACTGTCCTCACTGGGAGACCCCGGCTCCATCAAATCTGAATTGCTAGGTTAAAAAGAAAACTGAAGAGTCTAGAATTGGACGGAATGAATTACGGGTATGTGTCCGGCAAACAATTCAAAGGCGCTGAGTTCTCCTCTACTGGAATGTCAGTGGCCCTGTGGAAGCAGGAATGAATGCTACAGAGCTTACAAACAGCAGAGGTGAGGAGCAGGTCAGCAAGCTAGAGAGTAAGAGGTGAGCTTTCCTGGAGTTCTGACTCTTGCCTCCATTCCCTAAGGATTCAGCACAGGGAGGGAGCTGTTTTTCCCCACTGAGGCTGGGTTTGATTCAAGAAGGGCTATATTGTATCAGTCAAGGTGCAGGTAATGCAAGACTGAAGTAATTGTGCATTTTTAGGTTTATTTTGAGAGATTATTAGATATATTATTTTATAATGCCTTTCTATTTTATATAACAATAAACTAAGATATTTTCAAATATTTTCAAATCTGGTTGAGTTGATTCGGGGATGTCTGGGCTGTGAAGCAACTTCTTTGTGATTCTTTTGGACTTCTCCCTCTGGACTGCAAAATGGCTGCAACAGCTCCAGTTTCTGGGTATTCACACTAGGTCCTCTGAAACAAGGAAGAGGATGAAGGGCTGCCTTGTGTCTACCTCTCTATTTTAGAAGAAGAGAAATTTTTACCTTTTTACCTTTTTACCTGATCCTTTATCTTCCTCTGCCAACTTCCATGGGCTTCACCCCCTCAGCCAGCGCTGCTCACAAACCCACCCTCTAGGGCAGTAGAGGGAGCTGGGAAAGTAAGTACGTGAGCCTGGTAACCTCTCTAATTGGTGGTGGGCTCCACCGGACAAAAAAGAAGTCGAAATGAGTGTGGGCATACAAGCAGCAGTGCCCATCACAGCCATGGCAGAGGAGGGGTGAGAGATGACGTCAGAATTCAGGCTCAGGTCGAATTATGAGGGACCTGCAGTAGGGGTTTGGAATTTATTCTATAACCATGAGAAACCAGCATAAGTCTCTATGGTGAAGAGAAGACACTGACCAGTGCTGAGTTTTCAAGAAATAACTGGAAGCAAAGGTGGGAGAAGGTTTGAGAGGAATCTCACAGGTCAGATTGGAGCACGGATTAGGTAGTTAGGACACTTTGGGGACACCTGAAGGAGGCTATCCCCCAACCTGGGAACATGTAACCAGATTGTTCAGGAATAACCAGTGTGCATAGACTTGGCAAAGAGCTGGGAAACTAGACTGTAGGCCCTGCTTTTCCATTAACCTGAGAAGGTTAATGGAAAGCACCCGAGCAGGTCATTACCCTGCCCCTACCCCCAGCCTCAGGTTCCTCATCTCTAAACTGGGGTCCCTGGACTAAATGCACTCTGCATTCCTCCTTCCTCTAACAATCCAAGAATGCCAAGAATGTCTCTTTGTACGGATGTTTACTTAGGCAGATGCCGTCCACCGTCTGATAAGCAAGGAAACAGGGCTGATCAGAGCAGAGTCATCCCCACACTGCCACCAGCTGAGTGGTGCCCTGTTTGTTCTCCCCAACATCTGCTCCATCATTAGTAATGTCTATAGTTCCAAACACAATGGGGTTTATTATCACTAATGATAATTATTGTTATTGAAGAACTAGAGAAACTTCATCTCATACCGATATTTTGTTTCATGCCTCACATTGAATCTCTTTCTTCCCAACACATCTTTATTTTTCTTTAGAACACAGAAGAAAGGGCAGAAGAATAGATTAAGTTCTATCAAGGTTCTTAACCATGGGTGAACCTCAAAATCATAGGGGGCTTTTTTCAAAAAACAGATCTACAAACCCCAGCCCAGACCTAGAGAATCTGTGTCTGGGGGGTGGGTCTGGTAACAGGGATGTTGAAAACTACCCAGGAGATTCTGATGGGCCCCATAAATTCCCTTTATTAATTTGGTCAACAGATATTTATTTAGGACCTCCTGTGGCTCAACATTCAAAGGTCTAAAGTAGATAGAGTTAGAAGATTTTATTTCTGCCCTGAAGGAGTTAGCAAAGGGTGAGGAAGAATGAACATGAAAGCAGACACAGACTTACTAGGATACGCCTACAAAGACAGAAGCACTGATGTTACAGGAGACACATGAGGGGCTCCAACTCAGCCAAAGGGGGCGGGAAGTCTTCTCAAAGAAGATAGCCTTGAATTAGGCTTTAAAGGACAATCAGAAGTTAGAGGAGGTGGGAAGAGGAATGCCACAGGGAAAGGTCTAGAATTCAGAACTACTGTTCAGGCAAAGACAGCAGAGAGGAGGAGGAAGGATTGGAATAAAAAAACAACAGACACTCCGCACTTCTAACGCTCCTAGCAGCCATGTCTGAAGACCTTCCCCCATCTCCCTCTTGACCTGCAGTGTCAACCCTGGGAGATTACAGACAGGACCGGCCGCTGGTCTGGGGCTGAGAAGCTGGAGGATGCGGAGGAGAGGCTACAGAAGATCCGGATGGATGGGAAGAACGTGGTACTGTGAGCTTTTGCTGCAAACATATGAGGCCCCCTGTATGCAATCAGCAAGTAAATGGCAGGGAGAAGGACTAGGCTTTGCAGCCAGGTCCAGTGTCTTCCTCACCAGCCCCCCCACACACACCCCTCAGGCTGCACTTAACCTTTGCACTAAGTCTCCATTCAGCCTTTTCTCAAGGCTGACTCTGGAAGCACAGCCTGATTAGATCCAGTCGGCAGGCACGCTAACTGTGGGCATGGGGGTCAATCCCACAACTACTTGCACCCCTTGAGGGTGGCGTTTCTCTCAAGCTACTCAAGCCAGGTCCAAGATGCGCTGAGTGATCCTCTTTTCTGAGCAGCAAACTGATTCAATAATCCACATTTCTCCGTCACTCACACGTCTGTCCTCTGCAGCTACCTAGCTCTGTGAATGAGTTCCACTGGCCTCCACCGTTGAACAGGACTTGAATATCCTGTCACTCTATCCCTAATGCTCTATCTGACCAGCCCCACTGAGCACTCCAGGACCTTGAAGTGAAGGCTCGCCTATCCTGACACAAGCAGCCTAGAGCAAAACTTAGGGGCTTTAGAGTTTAGACTAAGGTAGGCTTCTCATAGTTGATTTACAGAGTCTCCTTGTCTCTCAAAAAAAAAAAAAAAATTTAGAGGAGACATTTTTCATGGGGCTCAAACACCAATCTCTCCCAGAGCTTCAAAACACTTATTAGGCACCACTGTTTGCCAGGTAGCCAGTGTGAGGATGTATAAGACCAGAGCAACTACTGAGAAATGAAAACAAACTCACAGCTGCTAAGCATGCTGTTGTCTTCGTCTGTAACCCTCAGCTTACTACCTGCAGAGGACTAGGGTAGCACCTTTGTGGTCTACTGTCTGTCTTCTTTGGGAGGAAGATTTTGCTCCAGGAAGAAAATCTGTGCAACCCACATAAAGTGGTTCTCAGTGGGAGGGGATTGTGTACCTGTTCCAGGGAATATTTGGCAATGTCCGAAGACATTTTTGCTTTTCACAGCTGGAGCGGGGAGGGGTCCTGCTGACATTATGGGTCAGGGGTGCTGCTGGACACCTACAATACAGAGAGAGTCCCCAACAACAATGAATTATCTGGCCCCAAATATCAATAAATCCAAGATTGAGAAAGCCTTGGGGTTAGACTATATCAGGAAAAGATATGTGTTCTTTCTTCCTGCGACTGGAGGCTGGTGCCTCCGTTTATTTGCTTGAGTGAAGAAGACTCACAACGTCTTGCCTCTCCTCACAAATCCAGAGACTGGCTAGCCCAACCCCATCACTTACAGATGACGGGAAAACTTCCAGTGACTTTCCTGAAGTCGCACAAGTTGGCAGAGTAAGCACCTGGGTACTGAGCACCAAGGCTGCAGCACTCACATCGTGGTCCCGCCACTCTGTCATGTTCTTTCAAGCCAACTCGGCCAAATTGTTGGTGCCACAAGTTAGAAAATAAAGTTTCTATCGGAGAGGATGTTTTCTTCTTTTTCCAAAAACCTTGGAACTTCCCATTTGGAATTGTGTGTGTGTGTGTGTGTGTGTGTGTGTGTGTGTGTGTGTGTGTGTGTTGGATACCTCCAGGTAGAATAAACCTGCCTCTCTCTAAGAGGGGAGGGACTTCACGAGATTATCTTGCCAGACCTCTGATTGCAGGCAGGGTAGGTTAAATGACTGCCCAAGGCCTTAGCCAGGAGCTAACAAGGAGATCAAAAGACCTGATGTTTCTTTGAATCTCCAGTATTTCTGTCTTCATACTTCTACCCTGAGGGGGGGAAAATGCAGCAAATGGAACCACTGTGGAACAGCTCCTGGCTACAAACCCTCCAGTCCTGGATAAGCAACCTCTTATTCCTGCTTCTGTCTTCCAGTGGACAGAGAAGCTAGAGAAAACCTCTGCTGATGGAATACCTGTAGGGTGTGGCCGTGCACTGTGGGCAATGGCCGGGAGGAAGAACCAGAATTCCTGCTGCCTCCAGGATTGGGATGGAGGAAAAGGGCCGTTGGGAAGGGCTGGAGTGGCCGATGAGACTGCTGGTTGACAAGGGTGAGATAAACAGGTGCTTGGGCCATAAGGTCTGAGAACTGCCGTTGGGAAGGAAGGGTGTGAACCAAGCTGCTTGGGAGGAGAGTGCAAAGGAGCAGCCCCCACGGCAGTGGCAGCTGGACAATCCAGAGACAGTGGTCTCTGATGAGAACATGGAACATAAATACAGATGAAAGTGAACTCAGCTCTAAGAGCCTGTTGAGTCCACTGTCCATCCTCCAGACAAGACCACGGAACACAGCTGGGATGAGGGGACAGGTTATGTAAAGGGATGGTTTGTCAGATCCAGGGTTAAGACCCAAGGATGTATGCGCAGTTGGTCATACACCTTGTTGGTTTTCTGTGTGTTCAGCACACAGTGAACCCTCTGTCTGCTGCAAGGTTCAGGGACCCTTAAACAATGGCCTAGTGATAGTGCCTGAAGTGCTAGACCCCGAGAACCCCTTGGGGAATCTTTTGAGACCACACAGTGTAAGGGAGCCACCTATGCACAGATCTGATGGCCTGGGTCACCTGATAGAAGCCTGATTGCCAGGAGGACAAAGAGGCTCCCGAGAGAAAAGTCTCCGGAGTGAGGGAGAAGTCTGGGATGGTGGGTTAGGCCAGACTGGGCAGCGCGGCTGCAGTGCCAGATGGGAGGGATGGGTTCTCTCCAGTGGGAGACTATTAGTCTTCCTTCTCCACTGTCCCCCCCTCCCCCAGACTTTGCCTCTGCCCTGGTGTGTATGTGCTTCAGGGAGAAGAAACCTGAGAGATCAAACTGCAAGAACTGGGTCACCCCGAGCTCTAGCTCCTGTGCTGGAGGACCCCTCCAGCGGTTTCTCCTCTCCCACTCCCCTCCCCCAAAACAGACCTGGCCAATTTGAAGAGGAAGCTAATTGTTAATCCATTCAGAGAGAGAGAAAGGTTCACATGAGCTGAAAAGAGATGTTGGCAAACCCCAGAAAGCCACAAAGAGCAAACCCCAAAGGTCGAGATCCAGTTAGCGCCACCACTAGGACCACTAACAACATGCGCTTTGGAGTGAGACAGAGATGCAGGAAGATCTGCACCTGCTGCCCGCCTACCCTCGGGGAGTTCATTTAACTTATAAGAACTTCAGCTCCCTCATTTATACAATAGAGTTCTTGTAAAGGCTTAATGAGATAATTCCTGTTAAGTACTTAGCACTGTTGCTATAGACTTAAGTATTTGTCTCCCCAAAATTCATATGTTAAATCCTAATGCCTAATGTGATGATATTTGGAAGTGGGGCCTTTGGGAGGTGATTAGGCCATGAAGGTGGAGCTCTCACAAATAGGATCGGAGCCCTTAGGAAAGAAACCCCAGAGAGCTCCCTTGTCCCTTCTAGCATGTAAGGACACAGACAGAACACAGCCGTCTATGAACCAGGAAAAGGGTCCTTACCAAATCTGCCTGTGCCTTGACCTTGAATTTTCCAGCCACCAGAAGTGTAAGAAATAAATTTCTATTGTTCATGAGACCCCCGGTCTATGGCATTCTGTTATAGCAGCCCAAATTGACTAAGACAACCGTGCTGGGTCCATAGTACACTCTCAAAGAGGGTGCAGATGTCATCATCATGGGGAGCTAAACAGCATTGGTGACCAGAGGCAGGCTAGGAAAGCGTGGGACTCCAGGTGGGCCTGGGTGATGACCAACACCCAAGAACATCTGAGGCGAAGGCTGGTCAGTGCAGCGGAGGCTGGTGGCCAGGGTGGGACAGAGATGGCAAAAGGGCCAGCAGGGTCTAATACCACGTTCTGGGAGAGCTCTCGCAGAAAGGAAGAGGGAACTCTGGGCCAATAAATTCAATAAATATCATTATGGGGAAGGAAAGCTGAGATTCTGCGGATTGGACTGACTCGGCAGATCCAGTGACAAACTGGACCTTTCTTAGGATTCACAAGGTCCAGAGGATATTAAGAATGCCAATTTTTAAAAATTGGATACAAATGTCTCTTGAACCTATGAAAAGATGTTCAGCCACACTATAAAAAAAAAAAGTGCAAAGGGCACCTGTGTGGCTCAGTCAGTTAAGCGCCCAACTCTTGATTTCGGCTCAAGTCACGATCTCAGAGTCATGAGATCGAGCCCCACGTGGGGCTCCACGCTGAGTATGGAGCCTGATTAAAACTCTCTCCCTCTTCCTCTGCTCCTCTCCCTGCTCGTACCTTTTCTCTAAAAAAAAAAAAAGAAAGAAAGAAAGAAAAAAGAAAAGAAAAGAAAAGGTGCAAGAAGCTATCATCAGAAGGACAAGAAATACACGTTTAAGAACATAAGAGCAATCCTGTACATTGTTTGGGGGAAGTTAAATTGGGTATATTCTCTGTGGACAGTGGTTTACAACAACTAGCAAAACTACAAATGCATACATACACCCTTGGATACAACAATTCTACTTCTAGGAATGCATTCTCCAGTTGTATTTGTCACATATGTGCAAAATAATCTATGCACAAGGTTGTTCACTACAGCATTGTTTCTCATAGAAAAATTTAAAAGGAAAAACCAAAATGCTGAGTAAATAAGTTATAGCCATTATAAGAGAATACTACACAGCCACTAAAAAGAATAATAAGGCACTCTATGTGATATGATATAGGATGAACTCCAAGGAAACAATAGAACTTCTGTCTACTAGGACACCAATATGAAGAAGAAAAGAAAAAGAAGGGCAAAACACACACACACACACACACACACTTGCCTTTAACTAGCTACACTGTTGCACTTAGAACAGAAAGAACCACAATTGACTTGCAGCTTAGTGCTACCATTTTCCTCTGAGACCTTGGCCATTCAGTTCTCTGAGCTCTAGCTTCAACTGTGAAATGGGGCTAATAATAACTACTTTAAAAGGCTGCCTTGAGGTTTAAATTTAAAATTGAATATGTGTATTTATATTAAACGGTATTATGTTAAATTCTTATTGTAGGAATCAAATAACAGATAGTATCTACTATACAATAACCATTTAAAACTATATAAATTTTTTTAAACCACTTTACTGAGCTTTAATTGACATGTAAAATGCTGTATATATTTAAGGTATACAACTTGATTGGTTTGGGGATAACTATACACCTGTAAAATCATCACTACCATCAAGGCCATAGACATATCCATCATCTCACCAAGTTTCCTCCCACTGTGTGTGTGTGTGTGTGTGTGTGTGGTAAGAATGCTTAACATAAGATCTATCACCTTAGAAAATTTTAAATATACAATGCAGTATTGCTAGCTATAAGCACCAAACTACACAGTTGATCTCTGGAATTACTTATCTTATGTAACTGAAACTTTGTACCCTTTGACCATCATGCTCCATTTCCCCCTCCTCCTAGTCCCTGGCAACCACCCTTCTACATTCTGCTTCTATGTGTTCAACTACTTTAGATTCCACATAGAAGTGAGATTATATAATATTTGTCTTTCTGTGTCTGGCTTATTTCCCTCAGCATAAAATCCTCCAGGTCCACCCATGTTGTCCCAAGTGACAGCATTTTCTTCCTTTTTAAGGCTTTATATAATTCTTGACTAAAAAATATTTTAATGGATTTTCCCTTTTTTAAACCAAATAAATTGGTCTATTTTCCTTAACACCAACTCCTTTTTCACTGCATTGCTATATACCCAAATTAAGTTTTCAATTTTCAGAGACTCTAGAATTATGTGGTTAACATGGTACATGGGAGAGAAAATTATTGGTAAGATATGGGAGAAACCCACATCAGGGAAGGCAGTAATCAAGATTCAATAAAAATATGATCTGGGAAAATATCTATGCAATGCCACCAACTCAGTTATTGGCGTGATGGGAGAGGTGGGGGTCTACCCAACGTTCCGTTTGTGCTCACAGATATACCATCTAGCCTGGCTGAGGAACAAAGTACCAAGAAGCATGAAGATGATCGGGCTGATTTTCAGTGCTTAGTCTCCAAATGGGAGTCAACTTCCTAGAAACACCTGGCTGATCAATTCAATAAACAGTCATTTAAGGGCCTAGAATACCAAAGGAGTCAGAATATCTGGGGACAGCACTTTTCTCCATTCTTCACATTTACAACATTGGTGGGAAATGGGGGTCCTTTAAAGAAAAATAATAATAAAACCAGGAAAGAGAAGAGACATTATGAACTACCCTTGGTCCTCAGTCTACTGATTTTCTGCTGCCACCTCTTCCCCAAAGAACTAATCCACTACCAACATTTTGCCTGTCTCTTCTAGGCCATGGACACCTATATCTTTAGTCCTGTCTTCTTTCCTAAACACACAACTGTCTGCTTAGGAGATATTTCTGCATGAATTGCACTGTTACCTTAAAATGAATGTTTTCTTAAAAAACACATTATCTTTCCTCTCTAGACTTTTTATGTCCATCAATTTTCATTATGTTGCTTTCCATCTCCTCCCAGTCAGGCTCCTAACATTTGAGTCTGAAGAATCACAATAGCCTTCTACATGATTCTCCTACCTCCAGTCCCTCCTACCCTCCAATGTAATGTAATGGGAGGAAAAACATCCCCCCCTACCCTCCAATGTAATGTAATGGGAGGAAAAACTTCCCCCCCTACCCTCCTAGGTTCCATAGCTGAGTCTATGAAATAAACTGGCAATGGGCAGATTAACAGGAGAAAAGGCATACAAATTTATTAATTTTGAATATTGCATGCATGGGGGCATCACGGGGGAAAAAGTGAATATCCAGAAAAGCAGTGAGATTTGAGAGCATATATACTATCTTAGTGATAAAGGGGGAATTTAGGCAACTTAAGGAGAGTAAATGTTTTTTTAGGAAAGATGAAGGGGCCCTTAGAAGAATAGATGGGAGATATGATAGTTTGTGAGAAAGTTTATCTGGGTGTAGTGTCAACTCTAGTCTCCTCTCCTGTGACAAGAGTTATCTTCTCTGGTTGATGGAACTCCCAGGGAAGAGACTTAACCATAATGGAGTTGCTATTGAAGGACCTGCCTTTTGGCAGATAAGGGGAATGCAGAGAAAGCCTCTCCCTGCATTTGGTGTTGTTCAAGCACTTTCAGCTCAAACTCATCAATATCACAAAGCAGCATATTTTGGGGTGGCATGTCCTGACCCCTTCAATTCCCTGCATCTTGCGGAGGGATAAATCCTCTAGAACATGCCCTTCATTGTCACTCTCTACTGAAAAGCCTTCATTGGCTTCCTAATGACCTGTACAATAAAGTCCAAAATACTTGTCAAGGCATTAAAGGTATGCTGTTAAGGTACACCTAACTTCCTCCTCCTCCAACCTTATTTCTCAGTATTTTTGCAGCAGGATTTCTCAATCTCAGCACTATTGACATTTTGGACCTGATGATTTTTTTTGTTATCACAGACTGTCTTGTGCAGGTGGAACGTTTAGTAGCATCCCTGGCCTCAACCTACTACATACCAGTCACACTCCCCACCCCAATTATGACAGTGAAAAATGTCTCCCGACATTGCTAAATGTCCTCTGGGGGTCAAAAATCACCCCAGTTGAGAGCCACCACTCTGCAGGAACTTCACACATCCAAAGTTCTAGTCAACTCATTGTTCTCCCATTAAAAAAAAGATGAGGTTATTCATTAATTCAATTATATATTTATTTATGTGTTCATGGTGCCCTTGTATATATGTGTGCACCTCTTTGTTTTACCATATTGCTTCCCTTCCAGAATACCTCAAAGGGTTTCAGGCTCTTGGGGAAGTGATGCTCTTAACTACAAACAAGGTAAAGATCAGATGATCTGTTACTCTGGCAATGTAAAGCCCTCCACCATCTGGCCCAGGATTTACCTCTTCTGCCTCATCTGCCACCAGCTCATTCTCATACTCTCTGCTCTTGGCAGACAGTTCCCTTGAGTACACCACAGTTTCTCAGCTTCCAGCCTCTGGTGACTTCCTCTGACTTTGCAGCTCAAACCATGGATTTTCCTTCTCCAGACCACTGAGGGTTCTGAGCACCAACTGCCTGCTCTGCTGAACAGCCTATGGCCCTGTTCATACCTCCATCAATATTCCTAGCATGTTCTACTGGAACTGTACATTTATTTCTCTAACTCCCCAAACAGACCATGAGCAACTTAAGGGCTAACTCTGTATAATATTTTCCATTGTTTCTACAAATCCAGGCACAGTACCCCTGGTATATAGTCACCAAAAAAGATAGCTAACACGTGTTGAGTGCTTACTGCATGCCATGTGATGTTAATCACATCTAAAAAATACCTTCAAAGCAACATCTAGAAATAGTGTTTGACCAAACAATTGGGTATTATAGCCTGGCCAACTTGAAACATAAAATTCACCATCACAGGCTTGAAGATGGGCAAGCCTGGGGCAAATAAGAACTGGTATATTCTATAACAATCACTCTATCTTCTGAACTTAATACTTATAATTGTCTATGACATCCTTTTGAGACATATCATACAGTGACTTGATTTATTGTTTATCTTTGGTTTCTATCTGTCTTATCTTGCCAACTAAACTAAAAACTCCTTCAGGCAGGGAGCCTATCTTCTAATTCTTTGTACCCCCACAATGCTTTACCCAGAGATGAGCATACATCAGGCACTCACAATGTGTTAAATAAAAGAACTAGTTTAGGAATGATGATAAAAATAAACCCAGAAATTCTTTGGGATAGATAATTCAATAGTGTTACCCTCGGTGCACCAAGTGAACAGAGTTTGGCCATTTGCCAGGGGACCCTTGTTTTAATCATAAAAGTAAACATCTTCATTGTCTGCCATCTCAAGAATAAATTCCTACATCCTGAGAACTGCTGAAGGCTGTGAACATTGCCAAAGGGATGGTTCTATCTAGAGGATCTGAGAGTAGAAGCCATGTAGGATGGAGCAGGAAACTCCAACGTGGTTTAGGACCCGGTGCTAACCAACAGAAGGAAAGTATTATGGAGATTAGAGTACAGAGAATATAGGGCCTCTAACTGCAGGGCTCTATAAGCAAAAGTAGCTTCCCTGGAATGACAATATTTTTAGACACGTGTGGTTCTTGATAGAATATTTGAATTCAAGAAATGATAAACAGGAACAGAATCCTCCTTGTCAGGTCAAGTCCAAGGCTGTCAAGCCTTTCCTGAGCCTCCCATCACATTTAGCAACCCAACCCTCCACTATGTTTTCCATTCATTTTCATTTTGTATGCACCATCTTCATGCTGCATTGTAATTATTTGTCTACTTGTCTGAGTCTCTCACTAAACAGCAAATTTCTAGAGAACAAAGACTGCCTTGTTCATCTTCCTATCTCCTAACACCTTGAACAATGACTGAACATAGTTGGTATTTAACATTTGTCTGGGGAAGAAAGAAGGCTTGGAAGGAAGAGCAGAACAGAGGATATGTGCACACACACACTCACACGAATCTGGGACCTATTTCTGACCCATTCTGGGAGAATGAAAGTGGGCAGGGCACTTGAACTTCCCGGGCTTCTGTTTTATCATCTGAAAGACAAGGAATTTATAGCTTTAGAATTATATAAGCATTCAAGGAAAATAGTTTAGGAGTTGGGTTTTTTTTTCTTTTTAATGTGCCTACAAAAACATAAATCTAAAATGGAGCAAAGACTTGATTATTTCAAAGTGAAAAAGGAGGGAGGGAGGGAGGGAGGGAGGAAGGGAGGAAGTAAGGAAGGGATGGATCGCAGCAATGTTACCTAAACTCTCAAGTTAATTGAAACTTGGTTAAAAAGAATGTATGAGATAAGATGATTTGTTCTTGATAATTTCCTGAGCTAATTAACTCTAGCTTAATTTTGAATGTGTAAATAAAAAACAACATAGCTACATTTATAAAATACTAAGCATAACAAAGTAGAAAATTTAAGGACCCAGAGATTACAATCATGGGAATGCACAAGTAACTATACTTCAAAGAAAGAATAAAGTCCATTCTACTTAGATTCTTCTAGAGCATTAAAAAAAAGTGGGTGGGAGGAGTCCAAATTATTTATTGAAACTAGCATAATGTGAAAACTAAGCCAAACAAAGATGTCATGGCAAACTTCACACCAATCTCACTTTTAGTATCAATTCAAAAACCTAAATATAATAAATAAAATAGCGAACAGAATCAGGCAACTCAGAATATATTTAACATACCATGACTAAGTGGGGTTTATTCTAGAAATGCAAGGATATTTCACTGTTAGAAAATTTAACATATCATTTACCATGTCTGGGGAATGAAAAGGGAAAGTAGCTGTGATTATTTCTATGGATGCTGAAAGTACATTTGATATTTGATAAAAACGTAATGTCTACTCTTAATAAAATCTCTTACTGGATAAAGACTATCTTTATTTTAATACAACTAAACAAATAATTATTGAATGCTTACTATATGCTAGGCATGGTTCTAGGCACTTGGGATATGGCAGTGAATAAAGGAGGCGAAAATCTCTGCCCTATCTTAGATCTGTACCTCTGAAACAAATAATGCAATATATGTTAAGAAAGAAAAAAAAAAAAGAAGAATGTAGCAGGAGGGGAAGAATGAAGGGGGGGAAATCGGAGGGGTAGACGAACCATGAGAGACGATGGACTCTGAAAAACAAACTGAGGGTTCTAGAGGGGAGGGGGGTGGGAGGATGGGTTAGCCTGGTGATGGGTATTGAGGAGGGCACGTTCTGCATGGAGCACTGGGTGTTATGCACAAACAATGAATCATGGAACACTATATCTAAAACTAATGATGTAATGTATGGGGATTAACATAACAATAAAAAAATTTAAAAAAAAATCTCTGCCCTTTTGAGGTTTACATTTTAATGGTGGAGACAGAAAATAAAAACAAGCACAATGATTAATTACCTAGTATGTTAGAAGGCAGTATGTGCTATGGAAAATAAAGCAGAACAGAATGAGGAAAATTAAGAAAGTTGGGAGTAGAGGCAATAGTGATTTTTTTTTATTTGTTTAGAGAGGTAGAGAGAGGTGAGGGAGAGAGAGAGAACCCCAAGGAGCTCCATGCCCAGCATGGAGCCCGACAAGGGGCTCAGTCCCATGACCCTGAGATCACTACCAGAGCCGAAATCAAGAGTCGGATGCTCAAACAACTGAGCCACCCAGGCGCCCCGCAATAGTGATTTTAAATAGAGTAGATAGGGTAGGCTCCATGAGATGACAACATTGTCAACTACTTTTAGGGAGTGAGGCAGCACCTGCCGCTCTCTGGGAAAAGGGAGAGAGAACCTACCAGCTGAGCTCAAGAAACAGCAAGGAGGACAATGTAGCTGGTCTATTTTGTAGCATAAGGTGTGAGATAAGGTGTGTTGTTTGAAGGTGTGACAGCCACACCCTCACCGAACCACATCAAAAGACAGAAAGGATAGTATCTACTACCACATTTCTTTTTATCAGTGAAAAAAGTGCATCCAGAAGCTCTAGAGCAGACTTCATAACACCACCAAATCTCCCTAAATTAATCTATCAATTTAACACAATCCCATTTTAAAAAACCAACACAATTTTTTTTAAAGGGCAAGCTGACTATCAAGTTCACGTAGGAGAAAAAACGAAATACAAAAATTCCAAAAGAGAAGCACAAATAAAGGAAATGCACCTTATTAACTACTGAATAGCCATCTAAAAGAAAATAAAGTTGGATCCCTACATCACACCTTATACTGAAATAAAGTCCAGATTGGCTGAAGAGTGAGGAGACAAAGTAGTTAGAGACAGTAGTGGATAGGAGGCTAAATTCTCACTGTAAACCCTTTGTGTCTTACACTTTGTAGTGCATGCATCACATATTTAAAATTAATTGTTTGAAAATGTAGCTCTTACATAAGCAATATAGTACAGTAGAAAGACTGCAGACCTGAGAATCTGGTGGTGTTTTCAAGTCATCATTTTGCACTAATTAAATTGTAACCGTGGGCAAGTCATTTCATCTGCTCTTCATCTCTAAAGTGTTAGATCAGACAGACTCCAGGCTCTTTTAATTCTAAAATTCTATAGCACTATAAGCTTAAGCTTAAAAACTGACCTAAGAGTACTTTTATCTGCTATACCTAGTTTTGACTGTTCCTCTAATAAATAACAGATGATCTACTGTGGAATGTAGCATCAAACGTTATCAGTGCCCACTGCATTCACACCATTACTGTTGAATGAAGACAGCATGCAAAGTGTGCATTAGGGCTCAGCCAGGAGCTTCTGGCTGGAGATAGTTGGCCGTCCCACATACCAGACAAATAGATAAGGATCACCTCGTGGGATTGGATGCCTGGGATCATGAGGCCTGTGACTCATACCAGAGGGCGCCAAAAGGATTCTACAGTCCACAGCCAATTCGGAGGCTGATTGTCGTTTTGGGATTTATTTGAATCTCTGATCTTTTCTGGGCCCCACCTTTTGGCCATCCTACAAAATAACCTCCTTCAAAAAAAGGAAAAGAAAAAGTTTTAATTTAAATTTAAAAAAAATTTTTAAATAAGATTTTAAAAAGGGAAGAGATAAAACATAAATCAGTCTGATTTACTTGTTAACAACTATACTAAAGAGCAGTGATTATTAGCTAGCTTAGCCAATAGGCTAATTATTTTATGGGTTTGAAGGAATTGAATAGCTGAAAGACATCTTAGCCACCATCTAGTCTAAACCATGCATTTTACAGATGAGAAAAGTGAAGCTGAGAGGGTCAGCTTTTGTAGTATAAGGTACATAGCCAGTTCCTGGCAAATTCAAGATAAAAATTCAAATATCCAGGCTCTTGGTCAAAAGTTGTTTCCACCTGTCATCCTTCATCGTTAATTTATCTTCCAAACTGTGCTCTCATGTACTGCCTCCTAAAAGTGTGTTTTATTTCGAGTAATGGTTTGGCATTGTCTGCTGCATGTGGACCCTGATATTCTCTAGACCCCTGATCTAAAGAGCAGAGCTTTGGAGCAGGCTGAGGGCTGAGGGGACACAGAAATTCCAGTTTAGACCTGCCCTTGAGAAACTGTTTCCTACCCAACCCTCCCCACCATCATCCATCTCCAATCACTTACCCAGGGGCATTTCTCGTCGGACACTTTTCTTTAAACCTTCAGGCCCTTCTTTTCCACTGCCATCCCCAGCCAAAATGATTCTTAGAACTTATAAGCTTCTCTCAGACACATGCCCAACCTACTTCTACCCAAGAACCAGCTGTCAGCAAATTTCCTTGGGGGTTTGTATTTCCCTTTAACTTAAGTAGGTCATTGCACTAAAGGAAGTGTAAGGATGGCATGAATGAAAATAAGCTGCTGGATTTGGCTTGTGTGAGATTTGTGAAAAAAACACAAGGAGATGGGCAGAGTGACTGGGCTGGGCCAGCTAAGGAAGTGCCCCCTGTGAGCCTCCCCATGACTCAGACCTAACAGCATTACTAGTCAGACATTTAAGGGATTTAATCATAAAGATGTGAAGTCACTGTCTTGCCTGGGTCTATATGCATTTCTTCTGAAACAGACGGAAGAGCTCAAGTGGGTACAAGAGATAAGCAATCTGGGAGGATGCCATTTTGTAGGGTTGAAATGAGGTGTTGAAGCTAAAAAGATGAAGATGTGTGACCTGAAATGCAGAGGTCTTAACACAGTTGACTTCCTTCCAACAAAAATGAATCTGGGGGGTGATCTATTTGTCACCTCACCCAAGGTGTCCCATCTCCTTTGAAGAGTCCTGAGGCCTACTGTCTACAAAATAAGCATCCCCAGTTGGATGTAGGACGTTGGGTAGGGCACCCTGTGGGATTAGGCTGGGTGAAACCAAAGTAAAATGACAAGGATGACCTTGTTTTGGGGAAAAAGGAAGGGAGAGTCACGGAAAGGAAACATCAACATTGTAGGGAAGGGAGCATTGCCGGCGGGGAAGAGAAAATGCCAGGGTACTTTCTGTCACAGATGGCTCTCACCCCCTTCTCTTGAGACCACCTAGAAGCCTGCTTCCTGCCAAGTGCAGCAAAGTCTACTCGGCCACTACTGACCCACACTCTACCCATCACCAGATAAGGTCTAGTTTGCCAAAGCTTAGACACAGCAACTACACCTCCCAGGCTGCAGGCATCTTCACTTCCCGGAGAGAGAAACATGCTGGAACCTCACTACAATTATTGGTTGTATCATTGTTGCCCCTAAAACTTTGACTCTTAAGATATATAGTGATGCAGGCTAGAAATCTGTTGATAAAGTGTTCCTTAAGAATACTTCCCTGTTGGAGTACATACTTCCATTGAGTCACTCATGTATTAAATATTTGTGGAGCACCTACTAAGAAGCATCAGACAGTGTGTGAAAGGATACAAGGATGAAAAAACTGCCCTCTTGAACTGTATTCTCTAGTCTGGAGAAGAACTTACCTAGAGAAATAGCAATGTGAGCCATATATAGAATTCTGAATGTTCTAATGGCCATATTTACAAAAGGTAAAAAGAAACAGGTAAAATTGATTCTAAAAATATATTTTACTTAACTCAAGAGATCCAACCTTTCATTTTGACGTGCAATCACTATTTTTAAATTATTGATGACACATTTTACCTTTATTGCATGAAGTTTTTGAAATCCAGTGCGTGGTTTATCCTTACAGCCTATCTCTATTCAGGCACTAAATTTTCATCAGGAGTATTTAGTCTGTATTTAAACTTCATAAACTTACACTTGATAAAGTCAATTCACATGCCTGAGTTTTTTCAAACATACTTAAAAGTTTTTTGCTAACTTTACTAGTTCTTAAACTTAATTTGTTAGAATTAATTAGAATTCAGCTCAATGGTGCATGTATTCGTTTGCCGTTGGTACTCTAACAAATTATCGCAAATTTGGTGAATTAAAACAAAATGAATTTATTTTGTGACAGTTCTGAAGTCCTAAAACTGAGGTGTTGATAGGGCTGCATTCCTTTGGAGAGCTCTAAGGGAGGACCTGTTGCCTTTCATTTTCCAGCTACTACAGGCTGCCTGCATTCCTTGACTTGCCATCTGCTCCTCGTATCGTTCTGACCGCTGCTTCCATCATCACACCTCCTTCTCCACCTGATTTTCTCTGATTTTCCTGCTCTGCAGTTATAAGGGCCCTTGTGATTATATTGGGACTACCTGGATAATCCAGGAAAATCTCCCCATCTCAAGATCCCTAACTTAATCACATCTACAAAGTCCTTTTTGCCATACAAAGGAATATTCAGAGGTTTTGGTGAGTAGGTCATGGACATCTTTGGGGGCCATTATTCTGTCTCCCACAGTATGTCAAGAAAGTGAAAGAAGGCTACAATGGTGGCTGGAAAGGGCAAGAAGGCAATAGGGAGAGTTATAGTGATGGCAAGCCAGGAGGGAGCCATATCAGCAAAGTTTTATAGACCATGGCAGGGATTTTGTTCTGTATCTTAAGACCAATGGAGAGTCATTGAATTTGCATTTTGAAAAAAAAAAAAGTGCATTCTAACTAAAAAATTAAAAATAGACTGAAAGAAGGCAACAACAACAACAACAAAAAAAAAAAACCACTGAGAATTAGTTTAGACCTTGGGTAGTAATTAGATGATTGAAGGTAATGGCTTGGACTAAAGAGGTGGCTGTAAAGGTGGAGAGAAATGGAAATATTTGAGAGATATTGAGGAAGTAAATTTTGTAGGACTTGGCAATAGATAAGCTAAGCAATGGGGAGTAAGTGTAAGGCCATGTTAAAGATGGTATGTAGGCTTCCAACTTGCTGAACTAGATAGATAATGGTTCAGTTCACCACAACAAAAAACACTGCTCAGACTAGGTTTGTTTGGGGGACAAGGGATGTGGTTTTGAACATGTTGAGTCTGAAGTGACTTTAAGAGAACAAAATAGAAAAGACAGTGGGCAGTTGGAGACAGAAGTGCAGAGTTTCCTCTGGGTTGCAGAGGAATTGCAAAGCTTTGGTTTTTAGGGGGTTATTAAAGCCTTGTGTATGAATGAAATCACCTAGAATAGAAGCCAGTAAGGAGGATGCCTAGGACATAGCCTTGAGAGAGTTGAACTTTCAATGTCCAGATAAAAAAAGGGACCAAGAGCCTAGAGCATCACAAAAGCCAAGAAAATATTATTAAAAGAGGATGTGGTCAATAAGGCTGATTGCTCCTGAGAATTCAGTAAGTGGATTTCTGCAAGACCAATATCAATTCACCTACACTATTAGTCCATAAACTTCTAGTGGAGCAGTTTACACTGAGGCCAGGAGTGCCTACCATGCCTCCCCACCAGGTTTAAGTAAATCATGGCCATGGTAACTGGTTTAGAGGTGGGCACATAAACACAGAGAACTAATGAGATCCATTTGTTGGTACTTCAAGGAAAGAGAATATCACTCTTTCCCACTGTCTTGAAACTTGAAGAGATATAGAGCCTGAAGCAGTTGCTACCATTTTGCTACTAGTCTAGGACTAGAAACAACACTTGGCAGAAAAAAAAAGATGATGAGAAACCAAATATTTATGACATCTTTTTGGTTCTAACTCCAGCTGTACCTGAAGCTCGATCTAGCCCTACACTTTCAACCTACATGAGCCAATAAATCATTTTTTTGAATCAGCCAATTAAGTACAAAATGTCACTTACAATAGAAGAATGCTAAATTCTATGGGAGGATAAATGAAATGTAACTTATGTTTAAGACCTTTAGAGAAACTGCCTTATATATTAAGATAATCAGATGTTGACTAAAATTCTCATCATAATCATAAGAGATTATGAAAGCAGGTAAGAGAATTTGAGAGCAGGAAAATAAAATAGATAGAAATACCAGAAGAATTTCTATGTTCATGAGCTCCAATATGTGAAGCACTCAGAAATAAATAGAAATATATTAAATTAGAGTTAAAAATTATAGTCCCAGACTGTCTTAAAGTAATTTCTTTATTGTGACCAGAAATCTGGTTCCAAGGTTTTCTTGTTCTCTTTTGTCTTGAGCTTGTATCTTTCATGAGCCCTGAAATGGCAATTTTACAGATGCATGAATTATAATATTCATGATTTCCATGGCATTGTAATTATACTCAGTAATTATAATTTTCATTGACACAAAAGTTACAGACTCCTGGGACTTGCTCAGTAGAACTTAAAGACTGTTGCTAGGCACCTCACAAAAGTGATTATCCCCTTTGTGGGAAGTGAGGATTTTGACCTTGAATAACTTTTACATTGGGAAGTTAAAATGTACTGGCCTTGGCTTCTCTGAACCCATTTATTTTTTTTAATTTTAATTCCAGTATAGTTAACATACAGTGTTATGTTAGTACCCGGTGCTCATCATCATAAGTGCACTCCTTAATCCCCATCATCTATTTCAGCCACCCCCCCACCTTCCCTCTTGGTAACTAACCACTAGTTTGTTCTCTATAGTTGAGGCTGTTTCTTGGTTTGTCTCTTTTTTTCCTTTGTTTTATGTCTTAAATTCCTCATATGAGTGAAATCATATGGCATTTGTCTTTCTCTGACTTATTTCACTTAGCATTATACTTTCCAGCTCCAACCATGTTGTTGCAAATGGCAAGATTTCATTCTTTTTTATGGCTGAATAATATTCCATTGTGTGTGTGTGTGTGTGTGTGTGTGTGTGTGTGTGTGTGTACCATATCTTCTTTATCCATTCATCTATCAATGGACACTTGGGCTGCTTCCATATTTGGCTATTGTAATTAATGCTGCTATAAACACTGGGGTGCATGCATCCCTCTGACTTAGTGTTTTTGTATTCTTTGGATAAATACCCAGTACTGGATCATGGGGTAGTTCTAGTTCTATTTTTAACTTTTTGAGGAACCTCCATACTGTTTTTCACAGTGGTTGCACTTGTTTGCTTTCCCACCAATAGTGCCAGAGGGCTCCTTTTTCTCCACATCCTTACCAAAGCCTGTTGTTTCTTGTGTTTTTTATTTTAGACATTCTGACAGATGTGAGATGATATCTCATTGTAGCTTTGATTTGCATTTCCCTGATGATGAGTAATGTTGAGCATCTTTTCATGTGTCTGTTGTCCATCTGTATGTCTTCTTCAGAGAAATGTCTGTTCATGTTTTCTGCCCATTTTTTAACTGAATTATTTTGGGGGGGTGTTGAGTTGTATAAGTTCTTTACATTTTTTGGATACTAACCCCTTATCTTCTCTGAACCCATTTATTAAAAATTCACCAAAGCATGGGTCTGCCATGACTCAAGAGAATGGATCCAGCAGAAGAAAATCTATGAACATCTATTGAGTACCCACCATATACAAGACAATATGCTAGGCACACTCTGAGACTTGAGGCATTGTCCTTGTTCTCACAGAGCTTGAAAACCTGTGGCAGAAGTAGGACATACTCATGAAGAGTCAAATATCAATATAAAGCAGTATATAACAAGTGATAAAAAGAATTGTGCAAACAATAAGAACTTAGATGCTGGAAGAACAAGAAATCAGCATGAGGTAGAATGCCTTGAGGGTAGGCACAAGTGAATGGGCAGAAGTAAAGAACTCCACAGGCGGAAAGCTCTGTATTAACAAACAAGCAGAGGGAAAGATGTTGGTAGGTAACTGTATTATAGAGCAGTCTGCTGAAGCAATGATTTTTACAGAGTTTTAGTTGGGGGAGGTGGCTTGAAGAGATTAGGAAGTCATTAAATGACAACCTATAAAATTTAGGCTCTATCTTGTAGGAAATGAAGTACTAAAGACTGCTAAAGACTAAGTCCATGGAAACAGACCATCTCTCTTCCTCAGTATCAAAGCCATCATAGCTACGAACATGAGAGCCTGGACTTGGTTTGTATGTGAAATAAACTTTTTTGTTGATCAACACAGTGTAAAATGAAAAGTGAGATATTGGAGGTTAGGACTGGGTCGTAGGAAATTGGGGCATTGTACCGACAAAGCTAGTTTTGCATCTTACTATTAGCTGCTATGTGGAGGATGGATTTAACAAGGATGAGACTAAAAGGAGCCCAGGTAGAAGGCCATTGCAAAGCCCTAGGCAAGAGTTCATGAGGGCCTATCTGAAGGTGGTGACCATGGGATTGGGGAGAAGGAAATGGGTTCGAGGGATAGTTAAAAGCAACATCATTAAGACTTGATGACCATCACTGACTGTCAGGGGTGATGAGAAGGGAGGATTCTAGAATGACCCCCAGGTTTCTGACCTGAGGGGATAGGGTGGGAAGTGGAACCATTAACCAGGATACAGGACAAGATACAGCTTTGGGAGAGAAAGATGATGGGTTCAGTGTTGCATACTGTGTAAATCAGGACTCCCTGGCTGCAAGCCATGGAAACCCATGTCAAACCACCTTAGGCAATTTCACGGTTCATAAAACTGGATGATGGAAAGGGAGAAGTAGCAAAGACTTCATAACTACATCTAAAACCATCAGGATGTGCTCCCTGTCCTGCCCCATCTCTCTCTCCACTTGGCTTCCACCTGTACTTAGGGCTCATTCTCTCAAGGCCCTCCAAGTGACAAGGGACATGTCTGCCTCTGTCCTGGAATCTAAGAAGAAAGAGAGCTACAGCTTCCACTGCCACATTGAAAAATCCCAGAAAAGAGACCCCAAGGAATAAAAGAATGAATGAAATAGTCTAAGTCCCTGGTCTTGAGGAATTACAGTCATAAAAGCACAGAAACTTGAGGCCATCTCCAGTACCTCTGGAAGGCTGAAACCTGGTACATATTAGGAGTTCAATATTATGCTTGTTAAATCAAAAGATGATTAATGGCACTTTTCATGAGTAAGATCATTTGGCATTTATGAAATAGTTTGGTTGCATACATTTTGTCCATTACGTAGACTAGAGCAAGGCAGTCCTCTGTCCCCACACCTAACTCATGCATCAAAATGTAACACATTGGTGGAATTTTCTTTTTTTTTTTTAAGATTTTATTTATTCATTTGACAGAGAGAGAGAGCAAAAGAAGGGGGAACGGCAGGCAGAAGGAGAGGGAGAGAGAGAAGCAGGCTCCCCATTGAGCAGAGAGCCCATGGGGCTCAATCCCAGGACCCCGGGATCATGACCTGAGCTAAAGGCAGACACTTAACTGACTGAGCCACCCAGGCGCTTCCTCCTAGGTGGGATTTTCTGATGGAAAGGCCACTTTCTAGCTGCAGTCATACTCCACTCACAATGCCTGGGAGAGCTCCTTCTGGCTACAGGAGCCAGAATACATGTTATGCTTCTCATCAAAAATTCCTTCCTAGGGCGCCTGGGTGGCTCAGTTGGTTAAGCGACTGCCTTCAGCTCAGGTCATGATTCTGGAGTCCAGGGATCGAGTCCCGCATCAGGTTCCCTGCTCAGCAGGGAGTCTGCTTCTCCCTCTGCCCCTCCCCCCTCTCATGTGCTCTCTCTCTCTCTCTCTCTCTCATTCTCTCTCTCAAATAAATAAATAAAATCTTTTAAAAAAAAAAAAAAATTCCTTCCTACCCACCACCACCACCACTGCTGCCATCACCATTGAGATTTTCCCAACTTGCCCTCAACATTATTACTTACCAGTTGGGAGAGAAGGTTCAGAGCCCTAGCAGACCACTTTTAAACACCATAGAACAAACTTTAAACTATCACAGTAAAAGCTGGTTTCTCTTCATAATTGAGTTCCTTTCAAGGCAAAGACTGGATGGGAACACTCAACAGTTATAAACGGAAATCAGCTTCCAGACCTACAGTCTTCAGTATTGCCTTTTGTCTGAACCTCAATGTATTTCTTTTACTTAGTTTTATTTGCTTAGGCTGTCAGTAACACTTACTGAGGGCTACCCTATTATGCATGATACCATACCGAACACTAAAAGATATATAAAAGCAGCCAGGTCTGCCCAGGGCACAATCCAAAGAGTGACAAGAACAGTAATTATTTGCTAAATCTAGATCAGACCCCTTCATCTCAGTGTCTAGATTCCGGTGCCCCTGAATCTCTTCCTTCTGATCCTATGGGAACCCACACAGATTCACAAATGGCCATGATCATTTTTCTCCTACTTTATGGTGGCTTCCAGTTCATTCATCATTTTAAAAGCATATCTGCTTTCCCTGCTGCTGCCATCACACCTCCTGTCATAGCTAGGTTGTTGTGGCCTTCACTATAGCCATACATTTATTTTGTTCCAGCTGAACAGTGGAATGCCCCCCACACATACACACCTGTGATGTACTCTATTACCAGACCACAAAATAACTCCACTCCCAGACTCCATTTCATAGAAAACTCTACAGATTTAGTTCTTCATTCCACTTGTTTTTTATTATAACCCTCTTGCCAACCACTCTGGAACTTGTCTATAAATACTACCTTCACAGTTAACACTGTTGGGGCACCTGGGTGACTCAGAATCTTGATTTTGGCTCAAGTCATGATCTCAGGGTTGTGAGACTGAGCCCTGAGTCGGGCTCCACGCTGGGCATGGAGCCTACTTAAGATTCTCTCTCTCTCTGCCCCTCACCTCCTCCCTCTCTAAAAACAAAGAAACAAACAAGCAAACAAAAACAGTATAACACTGTTAAAACCTCTAGGAACTGGGCCAGAAGACCTTCTGGAAACCTTCACCCCTACCATCCCTGAGCCTCCTGCTTTCCTGCCTTAACACACCCTCTCCCCACTGAGGTCTATTATTTCCCTTTGGGGTACTCACTCTAAGGGGGTTTGTGGTTTCTCTAACAGCTCAGAAGTCTGGGGCCTGGAGTGAGGGCAGAGTGGGCTATGCCCCTCAAAGGGGCCCACACCAGTCTGGATTCACAGCAAACAATTTAGGCCTCTGCCCCTGGGGTTCCCTCTACACAAAGATAATTTATGGTCAGTTGTTTGGAATTCAGAGCTATTTTCCTAAGGAAACAACCTAAAAGGAGTATGTAGGTGCCCAGAAGAACTCATGAAAGTCCACTTGACTCACATACCTCATCTGGGTTCTAACCGTACTCTAGAACCTACCTAACAGTACACCACAGTTCCTATGGTTTCTATGGAAAAAGGAGTTCTGAATTCCAGCTGTGAACATACCTCTGCCTCTGCCATCAGCAGGAACAGCCCAGCATTCACCTTCCACAGCCAGCCAACCCAATGGTAGGGAAACGCCAGAAGCCTAGAGTGTTTTATTCTTAAGAAAGGGCTTGAGGTGAGGGGAACTCTGGGAGGTGGAACCAGGCTGTGGAGAATGGAGAGTTGGGTTCATGGTGGAAGATCCCAGCTGCCTCTGGGTTTTAGGGTCTTCCAGAGATGCAGGCTGCTCCCCTGAGCTTTAACCCAGAACACAAGCCTGGTCCGCACTACAGCATTGCTGCTACAAAGAACAAGGTTGGGGGGGTTCCAGTGGAAGAGGGGTGGGAACTGAGGAAAATGTGTCTGTGGGTTTCTATGTGAGGTCAAATAAGGAGTTAAAAAAACAAACAAACAAACAAACAAACTTAAAAACTAAAGCTAGATCAGTACTATGATCAGCACTATGTTTGTTAAGGAGGTCAAATCAAATTTAATACACTATATCATAGCCTTCTGAAACACGCAGCTCACAGAAACATTTAGTGTTGGTAAGTCTCCTTGGACATGACCCTTTTGCAGACATGCGAGAACATTTGACTTCTATGTCCAATCTCTCTCTCTTATTTGCACTTTATTTTTTTTTTTTTAAAGATTTTATTTATTTATTTGAGAGAGAGAATGAGAGAGAGAGAGAGAGCACATGAGAGGGGGGAGGGTCAGAAGGAGAAGCAGACTCCCTGCTAAGCAGGGAGCCCGATGTGGGACTCGATCCCGGGACTCCAGGATCATGACCTGAGCCGAAGGCAGTTGCTCAACCAACTGAGCCACCCAGGCACCCTCTTATTTGCACTTTAATTAATACTTTGCTTGTGTGGACTCAGGGTAAATTTATTTACAAATAAAAAAATTTAAGTGTGGAGAAAACAAGTATGAGCCTCTATTTTATTTCCTTGGCTCTTTTTGAAAGGTCAAGAAAAAAATGTTTTCCTAGGTTGTGGAGGAGGGAGATGTTTTCCGTACAGTAGTCCCCCCCCGCCTTATCCACAGGGAATAGGTTCCAAAACCCTCGGTGAATGCCTGAAACCGCAGATAGTACTGAACCCTATATAGGTTTTTCCTATACATATATACCTGTGATAAAGTATTACTTATAACTTCGGCACAGTAACGGATTAAGAATAACAATAATAAAAAGAACCATTATAAATTAATGTAATGTAATAAAAGTTACGAGACTGTGATCTCTGTCTCTCAAAATATCTTACTGTACTGTACTCACCCTTCTTGAGACGATCCGAGATGAGAACATGTCTACGTGATGAGCTGAAGTGACGTGATGATGCAGGCACCGTGACGTAGGGGTAGGCGACTAGTAACCTTCTGACCATGCGTCAGCAGGAGGAGCACCTGCCTGCCTCCAGTTGGCTATTGATGGGGCTGAAATCAAGGGAAGCAAAACCCTGGAAAGCAAAACCGCAAATAAAGGGGGACTGCTGTATGTTTAATAATTCCTGTTTGGAAGCTCAAATTTAAATGACAATAGTAATATGTGGGTTTGTTTATTGCAAGTACCAATGGATTTTTTTATATTTTTTTAGTTTTCTTTTATTTTAATTCCAGTATACAGTGTATTATTAGTTTCAGGGGTAGGAGATAGTGGTTTAACAATTCCATACATTTCTCAGTGCTCGTCATCATAAGTGTACTCTTTGATCCCCATCACGAATTTCACCCATCCCCCTACCCACTGAATGGATGTAAATAAGGATTGTTGTATCTTATCTAAGTCCCCTCTCTAATTCTACATGTTAGATATTCTGATGTCAAACTACTTTCACATGACCACATACCAGAAGTGAAAAAAGAGAAAGATGATTTAGAAAATTTACCAGATTCAGGAAAGGTTGGATCCGATGGGCTATTTTGTGTGCCAGAATCCTAGTAGCTTTGGTAATGAATTAACAGATAAATAGTTCCATAACTTCTTAGATTCAATCAATTCCACAATAGTTGCTGAGACAATTATGTGCTAAGCAATGTAGTGTGTGATATGGAGAAATACACACAAAAACACACTGCGTGGCCCCATCACCTGTGGAGTTTATATATCTCTATTCTATTTATGTGCTTGAAAAAGTAGAGATCTCTATTTCACATGGAACCAACTCCCACACCAAGTGCCTCTTGCTCTCTGAGAGAAGGGGCAGGAGCCCAGGTGAGCTCCAGGAAATGGTTATTATTTGAATTGACTGAACGGTCACTTTGGAAAGCCCACAGAGGTTAAGCCTCGCCCTCATAAGAGACTGTGAAGAAACTGGACTGCTTTTGAAGTAGGAGGGTGTGGGTCATTGGGGAACGATTGGGAAACAATGCGAGAGAAGAGATGGTGTTTGGAAAGATGGTCCTGCCAGTGGTGTGGGGGTGAATAGAGGCAAGTCACTAATTATGGGCTCACTGCAGTCTCTATGGGGGAGGTGGGAGGGTCAGCACCGGCATGGTGGCATGAAAATGAAGGGAGGGAGTCACACAAAAGGCGCGTCAACAGGAACACTGATCTAACGCACAGTTCACTAGACCAAGAAGGAGACAGTCCATTTCCCTTTTAAAGCTCTAATCTTGGGTCTTTTCTCTTGAGCCATTTCTTCACCACCTTTCTTTTTTATGTCTGTTTAAATTATTATAAAAGTGCATATGTTTTATTTTGGAAAATTTGAAAAGTACAGGGACAATATCAAGAAGGCATTGAAAAGCACCTGTCTTCTCACCGCCCAGAGATGATCTAAAGATAACCATTTTGGTGTATTTTTTTTCCCCAGCCGTAACTGGTGCCTTTAGGAGCAATTATTAAACAGGGTGAGTGAGGTAGAGTACAAAGATAAAACAGCTTGATTTCTTTCCCCCTATCACTGCCTTCAAGCTTGCTTCCTCAGTTCTCCCTGCTCGGCCCTACGCCAGGATGCAGGCTGAGCCACGGCTGGCCCGTCACGTTCAGATACTAGAACCCTTGCATGTGCAGAAATGAAAAAGGCCCCTGTGATCTACATTAAGGCAATGCTTCTCTCTTTTGTGAGCCCAGTCCTTTCTGGAGCTCGGGGACTTGGAGCTGAGAAGGAGGCAATGGCCCTGGTCTTTCCTACTCTTTGTCCCACCCCACAGATCCCATGGGAAAATCCACACGCATTTACCCCAAAGGTAAAAGCAAGGCCTGGGTCCCACTGCTGCCCCCCCTCCATCTGCCAAGCCAGCTTCCCACCTTCAGATACCTCCAAGGGCAGCATCCAGCACACTCGGATCCCTATAAGTACACTCTAAACTATAAATTCCCTTCAAATAAAACCTCTCATAGAGATTGTTCCTGGTGGGAGTGGTGAGTGCTAGGCTTCTTTAATTTTTCTTCTCTTTTTTTTTTTTTTTTTTTTAAGATTTTATTTTTGAGAGAGAGAGAGAGCGAGCACAAGCAGGGGGAAGTGGGAGAGGGAGAAGCAGGCTTCCCGTGGAGCAGGGAGCCCGATGCGGGGCTCGATCCCAGGACCCTGGGACCATGATCTGACCCGAAGGCAGACGGTTAACCGACTGAGCCAGCCAGGCGCCCCTTTTCTTCTCATTTTTAAAATTTATACTAAATACTATGGGACTGTGTCTTAACCCCTTTCTTGAGAATATGAGGATACTCTTATCAATTATTCTCAGCTTCTGTCTATTCAATAACAGACAAAAGAAAAAGTTCCATTTCACATCCTAGTACATATATATACACACACACAAAAATGATAATAATAATTGGAACCGCATCACATCATTTTGCATCCTACTTGAGTTCCATTAATATCATAGGGTAAGCATTTCCCATGTCAAGTATTTTCCAAAAACGTGGTTTTTATTGGCTCATAATTTTTCATTATACAACCGTCCATTTCTCCTTAATTATTCAACCATCACCCAATTAGACATTTACAATTAGGCTAATATAATTATCTCTGCAATAAACATCCTTGCATGTAACCTTGTTCACATCTTTGATTATATCCTTAGGATAATTCCGCTAGAAGGAAAATGTTTCAATCAAAAGTTATGGAGATTTTTAAGGCCCTTGATACACAGAGCACCTTCAAGAGAACTGGAATACCCTTCACACACATTGTACCTGAGCAGTTTTACCATATTTTTCACCTTTGCAATTTGATTAGTGAAATAGCATATCTAATGGTTTTGATTTATATTTTTTTTTGGATTGTTATTGAGGCAGATTCTTATTTATTGTATTTTTTGTACTTTTTCTCCTGCAAGTGGTTCATGGCCTCTGCTCATTTTTTTTCTTGAAATGTTAGTATTTTCTTACTGATGTGTAAACTCTCTCCATGTAATAAGAATAGTTACTTTTTTTTTTTGTAGTGTTATATTTGTTGCAAATGTTTCCCAATTTGTTTGGTTTGATTTTGTTTATAATTTTTCCGCTTGCAGAAACATTTAACTTCTGTTCAATCAAATCTATTGGTGTCTTTTCATATAACCTAGCCTAAATGGAAAAGGATTTATTAGAAGGATAGTAGTTAGCTCACAGAAATTTAAAAAGAAATCCTACAGAAATCAGGGCAACTCTGTGGATTTTAGGAAATGAAACTAATCTCAACATCATCAAACTTATAAATCTATCCTTCTGCTTCTCTCATTTCCTATGGTCTCCATTTGGCTTCATATATTCCTACCATCAGCTTTCTCCAGATTGATATCCTTTTAGCTTCTATACCCAGAGAGGCCACGAGGACTTATCTTCAGGTAGAAAAATCCTAGAGAAGGACTCTGGCTGGCTCCGCCGCGTGCCAAGCTCACCTCCAGACAAGTCATTGTGCCAAGAAAATAAAGGACTCTGATTTGCCAGATAAAGGGTATATCAAGAGAGAATAGAGCAGCTAACCTGAAGGGAAGAATGGGTTAAAGCACTAGGCAGACAAAGCAAAATAAAGCAGAAAAAAATGAAAAATCAAATGTCCGTTAGAGATTTGTCCTTCGTACTTTCTTCTACTAGTTTGATACTTCTTTCTTCATCCTGAAATCAACAAATTTTTCTTCTGGATTTCATTTTTTACATTTGGCTCTATCTTCACCAAATCCTCATCCCTCCTCCTGATATTCACTTCATCATTTCCACTGGCTTGGCCATGGCCTAGTTCAAGGCCCTGTGCCTTTGTGTATGGTCTACTGAGCTCATTTTCCTGATTCCCCCCACCTCCCCACACACACAGGCTCCCCTTCCTCAGTTCATCCTGCATGCCATCACAAAATCGATGATCCCAAAATACCACATCCATCCCTTTAATGATGTCATTTTCCTCTGCCAAGCCTCCCTGTGCACCACCCATTTACTAGAGAGGAAATGACAGATAATGTGACAATGAAAATGTCTCACACAGCCTTCAGAACTCTGCTTGGTAGATAAAATCTCCATTGGATAGTGGGGAAACTGAGGCTCAGAGAAGCAAAATCACTAAGTAACGTGTTGTTTGGAGGTGGCAGAGCTGGGACTTAATCTATGCTGCCTGAATCCTTACCCCAGAAACCAAGCTCCTCACAGTGGACGGGTCTCCAAGTAGAGTCTAAACAGCTTAAACTTTTTCAAATTTCCAGGCTTTGCTTCCTTTTGTTGCCATACCTCTATCTCTCACTTTCATCAAACCTATTTGCCTCCCAGTCCCACCACCACTACTCCCAAGCCTGCCAGCTTCTCTTTTGCCTTCCTCTCTTTACTTGGGGTAAAGAAGTACTTTCTCACCAGTGCTCTGCCTACCCACCCCACACCCCCGCCCCACTCTTCATCTATTGAGAGTTCACCTCCCCTGAATCTCTGTTTAATTTCACTTCTTCCATAAAGTCTTTCCTGATCATCTCACAAAAATCGTTCTTTTTCAAAATGCCTAAACTATGCTTCTCTGATACCCACTTAATTGTCTTTTTGCCCATGTGCTTTTTAACTTTTGACCATCCTGCCAGCTAGATTGTGAGCCTCTTGGGATCAAACCCATGCCTCATATTTCTTTGTATTCCCACATGCTTAGTTCAAGGACTTATGAGTCAGTACTTGTTGATCCATGTCTGTCTCCTCCAACCTGCTGTATTAGGAGACATAATAATTCTGAAGGATTTTCCTCTTCTTCCTCTCCTCTTAGTTTAATGTTAAGCCTTTTTGTCAAATCTTTGACCTTTCCTATTAGGATCAGTGATTTTCATGAGTGAAGAGAATATCAATTATAAAATTCTGAGATTGTAGATAAATATATCAGGAAATTTTAACTAGCATATATGTAGTTTACCTTCTCATAAACATGCAAAGGGAACCTGCTACCACAAGTTATTGATATATCTTAATAATAGTTCATAGCATCTAAAGAGACAGGAAATCAATTTTAAAGGACATTGCATTAAACTTTTCATCCATTACTATTCACTTTCTAGTAGGTTTTACAATATTATTTGATATAATAAATTAGCTGTTATGGGGAGACGATATTTTTGAAGAATGTGGAGAAAATCATCTAAAGATTGTTTTATTTGATGGAGGTTTAGAGCATCTGTTTCAACTGGCATTGCTTTGGAAATTGCAAGAAACTTTGGAGATGATAAATGTTTACAATTTGTATCTACATTGTTACTAACACAATAGCCTGTTAAATCCCTTGCCATGAATATGAACAGACTGCAGGCCATCCACGTTATTTACCAAGAGGGAAACAGACATTATTCACAAATTTTAATTGCTCCTATGGCACCAACAGTCTGAAAATGAAGCATAAAAACGTAGCCTTGGGGAAGTTTTGCTGTGCAATGACTTTAGTGCAAACCTGACCACAGGGACCAATGTCTCTATCACATTTATGCGGGGACCAAAATAAAATAAGTTTATCGTTTCAACCTAAGTCCTAGTGGACACTTGGCATATTTTGCAGCTCACCCTATCCACTGCAAACTCTACAACTCCTACACATGACCCAAAATAAAGAAGTCAGAGATTAGATTGATATGGAAAGTATACATCATGCTCACCCTTAAGAGGAGTTTCTCCTGGGCGCCTGGGTGGCTCAGTAGTTAAGCGTCTGCCTTCAGCTCAGGTCATGATCCCAGGGTCCTGGGATTGAGCCCTGCATCGGGCTCCCTGCTCAACAGGGCATCTGCTTCTCCCTCTCCCACTCCCCCTGCTTGTGTTCCCTCTCTCGCTGTGTCTCTCTCTGTCAAATAAATAAATAAAATCTTTTAAAAAAGAAAAGAGGGGTTTCTCCTGATCAAGGTCCAAACATTCTACTAAACACTGGAAGAGTAAATGCTTCCATTTCCTCCTTATCTAGAGAAATTAACCATCCAGTATTGCAAAATGAGTATCAAATTTGCTTCCAAAAATTGAATTATTATAAAATAAAATTTTACAAAAAAATTTTAAGAAAAAATTAATCTTATGAAAAAATGTTAAGAAGAAGAATGAAAGTATTAGGAAGTTTCGTTTTTGTTTTTGTTTCTGTGTTTTCCAACTAGGAATCATTCCTATTCCCTTAAGGACCAGTGTCCTGTGGGAGAAGGTTTAACAGAGAGATTTACAATTAACCACTAAGTGTTAGAGGAACCAGCCAATAGGCTGCCTGGAAAATTAGGTTGATCCACCTCCCTTAAGGCTAAGACTTAGAGGGTTGCAAAGCTGAGGAGGAGGATGAGCAGTAGGGATGGTGAGAAACACCAAATCTGAGAAGAGTCACAAAAAAAGGCTACCAATGATCATGTAATCCAAAAATATGTATCCCAGACTTGCTCCGACTGCAGCTCTGCCCACCGATGGCATCACCACCGTTCTGATTGCTCAGGTCAAAACCATGGAGCCAGCTGGCACTGTCCTCAAAAATATGTCTTGAATCCTACTGCATCTTCTTACCCTGCTCTTCTCTGTGCCTCCTACAGAAAATTCTCAGCACCTTTGAAAACATCATTTCCTTGCTTAAAACCCAGCAACGGCCTCCATTCCACACAAAGTGAAGCTAAAGTCCTTAAAATGGCCCACAAAGCTTTGGCATCATCCGCTCCCAACTGAGACCTTCACTCTAGATGTGTTGCTCTTCCTGGCTCGTTCTTCCCCCACATTTCCACTTGGCTAATTTCTTAACCTACAAGTGTTTGCTCAGACATCTCCTTCTCAATTATGCCTACCCTGACCACCCAATTGAAAACTGCACCATGCCCCAGGACCCTGCAGTCCATACCGTCCTTACTCTGTTGCACTCATTTCCTTTTTACAGTATGATCACCTTCTAACATACTATGTCATTTATGTATTACATTTGTTGTTTATGTTTTTATGCTCCCCCCCATAAAATGTGTAAGTCCCCCAGAAAGAGATCTTTCTTTTGTTCACTAATGCATTCCAGATACTTTCAAGTACCTGGGACATAGTAGAAGCTAAATAATTATCTTTTGAATGAATGAATAAATGACTCCGTATTTTATCTGTCAAGAAACTGAGGCAAGACAGGATAAGCAATTTGTTAAGATGAAAAGTAGCAAACTCCCCTTTGTTTGGTTCATGTTTCCCACTGTCTTCAGAAGACATACTCCATGGGTTAGAACTTGGTAGAGAAGTTGAGTTTTGAATGGATGAACCTCCAAAGTTAGGTAAACCAATATTACACAATAAATTTTAAAAGACAGGCAGATAAGTAGAGGTGGAGTAGAATACAAGAGAGTGAAGAATCTTCCTGGATGCTGATATCATCCAAAATAAGGCCAAAAATTAAAGAAGAATGTAATTATTTACATGTTCATCCATCAAACTTCTTTACATAGTTGGAATATTTCTTAAACATAACTTTATAATGTATTAAAATAATGGTTTTTACTTGCAACATGATGGTATAATCAGATTTCCTTTACAGCTTTATAAAGACATTTTCTTTAGCATCTCTTATCAACTAATATTTACTTACCTGTTCCAGATTCATTTCAATATTTTTTCTTTCTTATCTACAACTTGTATATCATTTCCTTCTTTAGTTTTCTCATTTTCTCTTTTATCAATTTTTACTATTTTATATATATTATGTGATATCTGCCACAGCTTATCTTTGTGTTAACTTTTAGTTAGCTTAACTCTTTAGTTAGCTAATTAAACTCTCCCTTCCTTTCTCAACATTTCGGTGCCTATATGTCACTTTTTCTGACTGTACTTATTCGTGATAACTACTCCTTTATAGTGAGACTTTTAAGCCAGTTCGACATAAATTTGGGGATCAATTCTGCTGATTTCTCTTTTATTTTGAAACCAGAAATTTCTTATTGAAATGGTCTTTCCTTTTGGGTTTTCAACTAACTTTCTGTTTATATTTGATAATTCCATCTAAATATTCTTCCTTTCCGGGCGCCTGGGTGGCTCAGTTGGTTAAGCGACTGCCTTCGGCTCAGGTCATGATCCTGGAGTCCCGGGATCGAGTCCCGCATCGGGCTCCCTGCTTGGCAGGGAGTCTGCTTCTCCCTCTGACCCTCCCCCCTCTCATGTGCTGTCTCTCTCATTCTCTCTCTCTCAAATAAATAAATAAAATCTTAAAAATAAATAAATAAATAAATAAATATTCTTCCTTTCCAATCTGCCTGTCTTTTGTTTCTTTCTCTTGCTTTATTGCTCTGGTTGAAACCCCCCGTACTATGCCGAACAAGAACATGAAGAGTAGCTATCTTTGCCTTGTTCTCAATCTTAGGGGAAAAGCAGTCAGTCTTTCACCATTAAGTATAATGTTAGCTATAGGTTTTTTGGTAGATTTTCTTTATCAGGTTGAGGAATTGTCCCATTATGCCTAGGTTTCTAAGAGTTTTTATCACAAATGGGTATTGAATTCTGTGATATGCTTTTTATGCATCAATTGAGAGGATAATAAGATTTTTATTTAGACTGTTGATATGGCAGAGTACATTTATTGGCTTTTTAACTGAGATAATTAACATACAACATAATGCACATATTTAAAGCATACAATTCCACGGCTTTTAATATATTCCCAAGATTTTAAACCATCACCACTAATTCCAAAATATTTCATCAACCCAAAAAGAAACTCCATACCCTTCAGCAGTCACCACCTTTCTCCTCACTCCCTAGTCCTTGGCAGCCACTAATCTGCTTTCTGATTTTACGTATTTGTCTATTCTGGATATTCATATAAATGGAATCATACAATACGTGGCCTTTTGTGAGTGACTCCTTTCACATAATGTTTTCAAGGCTCATCTGTGCTGTAGCATGTATCAGTACTTCATTCATTTTTATGGCTGAATAATATTCTATTGGATGGATATAGCATATTTTGTTTATCCATTGACCGGTTGATAATATTTGGGTTGTTTCCACTTTTTGGTCATTATGAATAATGCTGCAACGAACATTCCTGGCAAGTTTTTCTATGAACATGTGTTTTCCATTGATGAACTTTTAAATATTGAACTAGCTTTAAATACCTGAAGTAAATTCCACTTGCTGGTGACGTACGTATGCTTCTTTTTATATGTTGCTAGGTTTGATTTGATAAAATGTTAGAGATTTTTGTGTCTATATTCATGAGATTTTGGTCTGTAGTTTTATTTTGTTTTCCTTGCATTGTCTTTGTCTGGCTTTAGTATCTGTGCTGCCATCATAAAATGACTGTGAAGGGGCACCTGGGTGGCTCAGTGGTTAAGCGTCTGCCTTCGGCTCAGGTCATGATCCCAGGGTCCTGGGATCGAGCCCCGCGTTAGGCTCCCCACTCGGCAGGAAGCCTGCTTCTCCCTCTCCCACTCCTCCTGCTTGTGTTCCTGTTCTTGCTATCTCTCTCTCTGTCAAATAAATAAATAAAATCTTTAAAAAATAAAAAAATAAATAAAATAAATAAAATAAAATGACTGTGAAGTATTCCTTCCTCTTCAATTTTTTGGAAAAGACTGTATAAAATTGGTCTTAAGTCCTCTTTAAACATTTAGTAGAATTCTCCAGTGAAACCATCTGGTCGTGGAGATTTCTTTTTCAGGAGCTTTTTGATTACAAATTCAATTTTCTTACCAAGACACCGACTCTTAACTATAGAGAATAAACTGATGGATAGTGGCGGGGAGGTGGGTGGAGGGATGGGTTAAATAGGTGATGGGGGTGGGTGGCGCCTGGGTGGCTCAGTCGTTAAGCTTCTGCCTTCGGCTCAGGTCATGATCCCAGGGTCCTGGGATCGAGCACCGCATCGGGCTCCCTGCTCCGGGGGAAGCCTGCTTCTCCCTCTCCCACTCCCCCTGCTTGTGTTCCCTCTCTCACTGTGTGTGTGTGTGTGTGTGTGTGTGTCTCTCTGTCAAATAAACAAATAAATAAATCTTTAAAAAAAATAGGTGATGGGGATTAAGGACTGCACTTGTCATGATGAGCACTGGGTGTTGCATGGAACTATTGAATCACTAATTTGTACATCTGAAACTAATATTACACTGTATGTTAACTGGAATTTAAATAAAAACTAAAAAAAGTTCCTTTTTCTTAATTATTACAGGATATTCAAAATGTCTATTTCATGTTGGTTAGTAGCTTGTGATTTTTGAGTAGTTGGTTCATTTCTTTTAAGTTGTCAAATTTATGAACATAACAATGTTTGTAGTAGTCTCCTTTTATTCTCGTAATGGCTGCAGGATCTGTAGTGGTATCCACTGTTTCATGACTAATATTGGTGACCTGTGTCTTCTCTCTTATCTTTGTCAGTCTTACTAAAGGTGTATCAATTTTATTCGGGTTTATTTTGCTCTTTTTTTTTTCTTAGATAGGCACTTAGATTACTGATTTGAGACCTTTCCTCTTTTCTAACAAATGCATTTCATACCATAAATTACTCTCAGCTCTGCTTCAGCTGGGTCCCACAAATTTTGATGTATTTTATTTTCATTTTCATTTCATTCAATATATTTTTTTAAATTTCCCTTGAGACTTTCTCATTGATCCATGAATTATTTAGAAGTGTGTCATATAATTTCCATGTATTTCAAAAATTTTTTGTTCTCTTTCTGTTATTAATTTCTAGTCTGATTCTATTATGGTCAGAGAGCATACTCTATATGATTTCAATTCTTCTAAATTTGTTGAGATTTGTTTCACAGCTCAGGATACAGTCTATGTAAATGAAAGATGCATAGGCAGTTGACAAAAATGTATATTCTGCTGTTGCTGGGTAGAATACTCTATAAATATCAATTAGATCCCTCTTGGCTGTTAGTATTATTTAGTTCTTCTACATTTTTTCTGACTTTTTTTTGTCTAACAGTTTTAGCAATTGCTCAAAAATGGGTGTTGAAGGCCCCAGATATAATTGTGGATTTTCTAATTCTCCTTTCAGCTTTATCTGGTTTTTTGTTTTGCATATATTTTGAAGCTCTAGTGTTTGGTGCATGCAGTTTGAGGATTGCTGTGTCACTTAGTGGATTGTTCCTTGTGTAAATAAATATTATCAGATTCCAGGGGCACCTGGTTAGCTCAGTCGGTTAGGCGTCTGAGTCTTGGTTTCAACTCAGGTCATGATCTTGGGGTCATGGGATGGAGCCCTGTGTCGGGCTCCATGCTTTTCATGGAGCCTGCTTGGGGTTTTCTCCCTCCCCACCCCCAGCTCATGCTCTCTCTCTCTCTCTAAAGCAAATAAAATCTTAAATATATATATATTATTAGGTTCCATGCTACATGGGAACATCCCAGGCAGTTTGTGACCAAAGCAAATTCAAACCAAATATTGTTGAAGGGCAAACAGGTTTAAAAACATTTTTAATACACTTTATTTTTTAAAACAGTTTTAGATTACCACAAAACTGAGCAGAAAGTACAGAGTTCCCATATATGCCCTGACTCTACACACATACAGCTTCCCCCTCTATCATCCTGCACCAGAGTGGTACATTTGTTATGACTGATGAACCTGCATTGACACATCATTACCACCCACAGCCTATATAGTTCACATTAGAGTTCACTCTTGGTAGTGTATATTTTATGGGTCTTGATGAATGTATGATGACATATATCCACTATCACAGTTACATACAGAATAGTTTCACAAAATCCTCTGTGCGTCTCCTATTTATCTCTCCCTTCCCCTGAACCCCTGGTACCACTGATCATTCTACTATCTCTTTACAAACCAGACGTCTTTAATCTGGTATAGTAGTTAAAATAGGTTAACTGCTGTAATAAATGTACACAAAAATATATAATATTTCAAACTCAACAAAAATATTTTTCCTCTCACATAAGCCTTATATCTTACCTCTCACACACTTATATCTGATTGGAGGGCGCCTCTCCTCCACATGGTGATCCAGACTCCTTTCATCTTGTGGCTTGGACATCTTTAACATGTGACTTCTATGGGCATCATACTCATCTACATCACAGATGGGAAAGGAATGCAGAAGATAATGTGAGGGATTTTTAAGGGTTTGATCTGGAAATGGTGTAAAACTCAGTCTTACAGCTACTCCCAACTGCAGTGGAGGCCAGGAAATGTAGGCTAGCTATGTGCTCAGGAAGAAGAGAAAACTGGCTTAGTGACCATCTCGCCAGTCTGTGTCCAGCTCTACAGAAAACTAAAGGGGTCCATGGATAGACTTCAGGAGGTTGTATAAGCGTTCAGAAGATATATGCAAAATGTTGCCTTCAACTGCGTTTTCCTAGGGTAAGGGAAAGACTGACCATATCAATTAGGAGAGCATGCTGGGAGAAGTTGAATTAAAGCTGAGGCTTAACAATAGGTAGAGAGAGAAGAGGTTGGCATAGAAGGCAAGGCGAATCTGGGCACGAAAACATCACAAGCAGAGGCACAAAGATGGGAGATTATAATGTGTGTTTGAAAAATGGCCAAAAGCTCAGACTAGCTGAAGGACTGAGTCAGCATGTTGACACTGGCTCATCCACGTGCCAGGACGTATAGTAGACACTGGCTGTATGAGGGTGCAAACAGAGGAAGAGGGACGCTTGAACAACTAGACGTGGATAATACTGCTACGGACATGGAGGATGCAATGAGACCCTGCTGCAAGGACACTTGCCTTACCCCTAGAAGATTAGTGGAAGTGATATACAAGCTGAGCCGTGAAGGACAAGTGGGTGTTTGCTAAGAGTGGGCAGAGGAGAACTGTATTCCAGGCCTGAAAGCATAATAAAGTATGTACAATATACCCAGGAATGGCTGCTGGAAGGCCTCTGTGGAAGAGGCAAAGAATGCAAGAGGAAGAATGGCATGAAATCAGGCTAAAGCGGAAGGCAGGACTCAGATACAGAAGACCTTGTAAATTATGTTAACAAATTGGGGTGTTATTCTAAGGACAACAAGGATTTTAAGCAGGGCAGTGGAAGGCATAAACCTGAATTACAGTCATTTCAGCAGCATGGAAAATGAATTGGAGGAGAGCAAGCCTGGATATAAGAATACAGTTTGGGGACTACTGGGATAGTTCATGATATAAATGATGGTGGCCTTGACTATGGGAATGGTGGTAAAAATGCAGAATGATAGATGGACTTGAGAGTTGAGAGGTATAACCCCCAGGACTTGGTCTTTACTGGGTTTGCAGGTTAAAGAAGTCAAGAATGTCTACCAGGCTTTTGGTCATAGGAACTGAGTAGATAGTGGTGATATTGAATACTAAGCTAAAAAGTGGATTTTTTAAAAAAATGAACATCCTTACATTTATTTTTTAAGGTTTATTTATTTTTATTTTAGAGAGAGCAAGGGGGAAGGGGAGAGGGAGAGAGAGAATCCTAAGCAGTCTCCACACCTTGCCTGACTCGAGGCTCAATCTCAGGACCCTAAGATCATGACCTGAGCCGAAATCAAGAGTTGATGCTTAAATGACTGAGCCCCCCAGCACCCTGGGAGAGAGCGCTTTAGGAGCCCTCAGTGGTGTCAAATCCTGCCAGGAAAAGGTTAAATTGAATAAGGATAAGCAGTGCTCATGGGATTCAGTGACAAGATGAGGATAATTTCAAGGAAGCAGCCAGAGCCCATGGGTGCACTGCAGTGTGCCCTAAAGAAGGGGAGCAGATAGCTATTGGAGCAGTGGATTTGGAGAAGAAAGTGGTGATAGGAGAAGATAGTGGTAATAAATAAAATATTTTATTTATTTATTTATTTGTCAGATATATATATAGAGAGAGAGAGAGAGAGCACAAGCAGGGGGGCAGCAGGCAGAGGGAGAAGCAGGCTCCCCGCTGAGCAAGAAACCTGATGCAGGGCTCCATCCCAGGACCCTGGGATCATGACCTGAGGCAAAGACAGACACTTAACCGACTGAGCCACCCAGGCACCCCTAATAATCTGTTTACTTGCTAGGACCAACATCTTTGTTAAGCTTTGTTTAATTTGCAGTTGTTCCAACCTTAAAATCATTACAATTAGACAGGTTTAAAAAGCTAGTTCAGCAGTCAGCCTGTGAGTTGATAAAATGTAGCCAACTCTGTAGTTTTCTTTTTGTCCTGAGATCCCTAAAGCAACTCTTTTGCGCCAGTGTATCTACCTACATCATAAACAGCCGCAGAGGAATGAAAGAGAAACCCTACCCAGGTACAAATTAGGGTGTTGTGTGGCTGGGGTAGAAAAGATGGTGTTGTTAAATGAATTTAAATGAAGGAATCCCAAGCATATATTTAGAGCAAAAGCAAATCTTAAATTTGCTTCATAAACAAAATTTAATACAAGACAAATTAAGACCCAAATGGGAAGGACCGTGGGCTTCAATATCTCCTACCTTGTTCATAAATCACAGAATTGAGCAAGTATAAATTAATGCATGAATATATACATTTGTGTATGGGAACTTATGAAACCTCATTTATTATGTGAGAATGAAGCAGAAAGCAATTTTTATATTAGGAACACCTGGGTTAAACCATTTAGCATTTTTAAAAACCTTAGCCGAATGGGTCTCTATTCTTTACATCTCTCCCTCTCAAAAGAAAAATGGTGAACTATCACTCCCACTCTTCCTTTGGTCCTTGGGACCAAGATGTGAGCATTAAATGACAAATCATGAAAAGAGATGGCAAAATGAATTTCTCAGAATTTCCTCCCAATGACCAGTGTATCCTGGGAGGGCCACTGCATGTTTTGATTTTCTCCCTTGATGAGATTTGCTTTGCTAGAAGATCTACCCTTCAAATAATGGTTATTGTTTAAACTGAAATATCAGACAGCAAACATACAGTATTTGTATATTCTATAAGTAAATGTTGTTATACAAGCTATTCACTGGTACATTAAAAGTTTCAGTACCTTTGTTAAGATGTTGTGAAATAATATGTCCTTGGGGCATATCACAGAAAGGGTGTAGATGTAGTAAATCAGTGAAAATTGTACCTAATTGGGAAGGTAGGGGAGAAAAAGATCATTTTTCAGTAGAGTTAATAGCAAATTCCTTCTGTAAACCCAAAAGCACACCCTAGATCAGTGTTCTCAACCCTAGCTGAGCTTTAGAACAACCTGTGTGGCTTTTTAAAAACATGTCCAGGTTCCCACTCCAAATTTCCCACTAAATCCAAATATCCAGAGTTTGCCTCTCCTTGCTCTGCATTTAGCTTTTTTTTAAAGCCCTTCTTGACTTTGCTGTCAGGGTTGAAATCCCTGCTCCGGAGCTTGTATCTACAAATAAGTTGTTAGAGAAGCAACACACAGGTTTATATGAGGTCTAGGGAAACCTTGGAATAACAGGGAAGTTGTAGTGTTAGCGAAAATTCTCTAGGCCTTTGATTGAAGAGGTGAAGTAAATTGAAATAAGGATTCTGCACCTCACTGTAAAGCCACAAACTAGAGAAAGAGAAGACATCGTTTAGCTTCCTCTTGAACTACTGGCTTTGTAACATTCTAGACAATTTAAGAGAGTAGGCGCTCAGTTAAAATTCACTCATGAATTTGAGGCAGCAAGATATAATAAATAAATCCAATATAAAAAGGTCCCAAGTTATAACTCAAAAATCAAGAGGTCTAGAGCTGCTTGAAATATGTACTTGAGTACTTGAAATATGTACTAGAGTACTTGAAATACGGCTGGTGTGAAGCGAACTGAATTGAGATATGCTGAGTTTAAGTGTAAAATACACACCATTTCCAAAGACTGAAAAAACTATAAAATCTATCACTAATAACTTTATATTGATTGCATGTTGAAGTGATGTTTTAAATATAATGAATCAAGTCTATTACCTTTTCTTTTTTCTAATGGGGCCACTAGAAACCTTAAAATTACACTATGTTGCTCGCATTATATATCTCTGTAGGACAACGTGGGTTAAGATTAACCTGGGGAGACTAACTGGTACTAAGGCGGGGGTAGGGGTGGGGGTTATGTCATAGCCTATGATGTTGGAGAGCAGTAGGCTTTGTTTTTAACAAGCCGTTTAAAAATAAGCCTCCAGAAAAGAGAGCACTGTGCGGGATCACCTAGGCCATACTGTGGGAGGAGCGCCTTGGAGAAGGAAACAATGACTTAATTTCCTTGAAGAGCCCCTAAGAACTAAAGTTCAGCACATCAAGGCTCCCGCTGTAACCCAGCGGCCTCCTGGCACCGGAAGCCCAGCCAGCCGGGCGTGGGAGGGCCCTGCCCGGAGGGAGGAGCGCTCTCGGATCGTGCAGGGAAGGCCCAGGAGCCACGCGGCTCAGGAAACCACCCCCGCGGCCGGATAGGAGGACACCTCCCTGGCCCCTCCTCCGCTGACTCTCCCTAGGCCCCTACCCCGAAAGGAGGAAATCTCGTCCTCAACCTGGGGAAACAACGCTCTCCGTGCCCATGCCTATGCTCCACTCCAAGGCCGCTCACAGTGCCCTAAAAGACCCGACCCCTGTGGACGAGACGGATGAGGACAAAGGGAGAAATCCAGGTGTGTGCTTCAACTGCACGCGCCTGCGCGAAAACCCCTAGTCGGCCCCAGTTTCAGCCTGTTACAGTGCCTTCGTCCCTCCTACTTTTCCCCGCCCCCACCTGGGTACGTCACAAAGAGTGACGTGTAAAGCGAACAATCACAGTCCCTCTCCTCGTGAGCCAGTAGGGAGAGGGGAGGGAGGGGAGGGGGGAGGGGAGAGGACGGAAGGAGAAGGCTTCGGGGACTGGCTTGTCCCGGTCACCCAATCAGAGAGCTCTGGGGAGGAGCGGGGCGGGGCCCGAGAAGAGGGTGGGGGGTGGGGCTAGGGAAAGGAATTAGAAGGCTGCGGGGAGGAGAGGGAGGGCTCCCAGAGATTAAAAGCAGCCAATCAGAGCGCGCCGGCTTCATTCGGAGAGCGGCGTGGGGCGTCGCCGCCGCCGCGCGCGCCGGGGGCTGGTTAAGGCCATGAAACAAAAGAAACCCTGAGAGGGGAGCCGCTGCCACCTCCAGCAGCCCGCCCCGCAGCCGTCCCCACCCACCCACCTAGTTACCTGCCTCTGCCTCCTTCCTCTGCCCCTCCACCCCGCCCTCTCCAGTCTCCGGGCGGCCCTGGCGCTCCTCGGCCCGGGTCGCCAGCCCCGCCGCCTCCCCAGAGGAAAGGTGTTTGCGCGCTGAGCAGGGCCCGAGCCCTGTCCGCCATGGGGCTCGCCGCCCGCCGCGCCTGACCCGGCCGCCGCCGCCGCCGCCGCCATTGACAGCGCGCCGCCGCGATGCCGAGCGGCAGCTCCGCGGCCCTGGCCCTGGCGGCGGCCCCGGCCCCCCTGCCGCAGCCGCCGCCACCGCCGCCGCTGCCGCCGCCCGCGGGCGGCCCGGAGCTGGAGGGGGACGGGCTCCTGCTGAGGGAGCGCCTGGCCGCGCTAGGCCTCGACGACCCCAGCCCGGCGGAGCCCGGTACCCCGGCGCTTCGGGCCGCGGCGGCGGCGGCGCAGGGCCAGGCCCGGCGGGCGGCGGGGCTGTCTCCGGAGGAGCGGGCTCCGCCCGGCCGGCCCGGGGTCCCGGAGGCAGCCGAGCTGGAGCTGGAGGAGGACGAGGAGGAGGAGGGGGAGGAAGCGGAGCTGGACGGAGACCTGCTGGAGGAGGAGGAGCTGGAGGAGGCAGAGGAGGAGGACCGGCCGTCGCTGCTGCTGCTGTCGCCGCCCGCGGCCGCCGCCTCCCAGACCCAGCCGATCCCGGGCGGGTCCCTGGGGTCGGTGCTGCTGCCCGCCGCCAGCTTCGATGCCCGGGAGGCGGCCGCGGCGGCCGCGGCGGCGGGGGTGCTCTACGGAGGGGACGATGCCCAGGGCATGATGGCGGCGATGCTGTCCCACGCCTACGGCCCCGGCGGCTGCGGGGCGGCGGCGGCTGCCGCCCTAAACGGGGAGCAGGCGGCCCTGCTCCGGAGGAAGAGTGTCAACACCACTGAGTGCGTCCCGGTGCCCAGCTCCGAGCATGTCGCCGAGATTGTCGGTCGCCAGGGTGAGTGCGGCAGGGAGGAGGGGAGTCCAGCTGGGCTTGGCCCCCGGGCGTGGGTGGGCAGACGAAAGAAACGAGCTCTGGGCAGCAACATTGAGCCCGGCGAGTCGCCCAAGTCCATCGCGAAGGGGTCTGCGAGGGACCGTGGTAGATGAGATGAGAAGATGGGTCACCTTGCGAAAATCCACGGTATTCCGCTGGGTTTTGCATGGTAAAAGGTGTTAAGTTTCTCGAGCCACCCAATCCGGTGGTGTTCACTTTACTCGGGCTGTATTCGTGGAACAGTAGGCTGGCGTGGCACCAAAAACCTCAGTGAGGTGGTAAAAGGTCGGGTCGGTTGTGGATTCGGTGTTGTGCACGGAAAGCTGCGAGATTGCAAGTTTGCGCAGCCGACTGTCTTATAAAAGGCACTCAGCTTACCTTACAGCAGCTTGTTCAGATGAAGAAATTGACAGAAATGGAGGCTTTGTATAAAGAGCTCATTCGAGAGGGAAGGGAATGTTCAAGTGGTGGGTAACACCATCACCCCCCTCCACCCCTCCGCTGTTCAGAAACTTAGCTTTTGAAGAGCAGCCTAACTCTCTGTTGATCTTTTTGTATTCTCTTTTGATACATTTTAACTGTCGAAAAAGCACATTGGCTATCTTTTAGAACACGGTAGTGTACACGATGAAGAAAAAAAATGGACAGTAAGGTAATTGAGTTAAGGAACTTTATGCGTTTATACAGTTTTCAGTAAATTCTCTTCACTTGCCAGCACACCAGCACTGCAGACAGACTCCTCCCACATTGTTCAGACAAAGGACCTATGTCTCAGATTCCAGGAGTAGATTTGTGAAGGTGGGGGAAGGGGATGCCCAGAGTACCTCAGTATCCGACATTTTTAGGGACGGTCCTCTGCTCTTTAGCATAGCTTTTTCCCCCTGTACTACCTTGTTACAATGTAGCTTAGCCCGGTTGATGCATGACTCTTTACTGTGAGGTTGAGAGCATTGTTGGGGTCAAATAAAGAGAAATAATGGCGCTGCTGCTTAAATGATCTCATCTTTCCCAAGTGGTCTAAAGTACACATAAATAAGAGGTCTGTGGAAATGGTGGCTTCAAATATCCGAGTTGGCTCATTTCTTACCTCTCGGATTTTAATAAGAAAAACCCGTCTGAAATGTGGATAAAGGAGATAGCTTATTTCAGACTGCCTTATGACTGGCACTTTAAAGGCACAGTTCAAAGCTGGTACCATTCAATTGAGTTTATTCCTATAGTTAGTAAATAAGATTCAGATGCCTCGTTTTTTGTTTTATTTTGGGGGGTTTTGTTTTGCAATACTTAACGATACTAATCCAGGAGAGCACTGTTTCACCTTACATAGGATAAAATTGTAATATCTCAATTTATCAATCCAGAATGAGTTGGCCATTCAATTAAGAACATCAAGGAATTGCTGTGTTTCAAGCTTCTATTTTGCCAGGTGTTGAGTTTATGGCAGTTGGAAATGTGAGATTGATTCAGACAAACTTGCTGCCCTTAAGAAACTAACAGTCTAATCGACAGTGGAATGTCACTAAACGAATGTGTAGTTAATGGCACTCTCCATAGTGTATGACAGTCATACATGTGAGAACGTCAACCCTGGAGGGACTTGGAGAATGGATAGGACTTTAACAAATGGAGATGAAGAATGACTGAGGAACAATGTGGGGAAAGGTGTGGGGGAATAATCTCTAGGTATAATTAAAAGAAAGTTGTGATTTTTTTTTTTTTTTTTTTTTTTTTTTGATACTTGGGGTCTTTAAAGGGGTATGGCAAAGAAAAGGGGCTGGGAAGGTGTGCATTCAAGCCAGAATATGAAAAACCCTTAATGCTATACTAGGATGGCACTTCCTCAGCACAAGTTGCTTCAGTGTGCTTACGGTGCCAGTTTATGGTAACAAAAGAAAAGAACATTTACTTGCCGGTTTGACTGAGGGACATGATAATGAAATCTTTTGTATATTTAGTTTAATACAAACTTTTGTCCTTATCTATATTGTACCCTTTAAAGCACAAAAAATGGTCCCTGATTGCACAAACTGTTGTCTTTATACAAATCCATTTACTTAAAAGTAAACTGAATTCATTCTGAGTTTTTATTTTGTACCATCTATTAAAATAATTTAACATTTTATAATTTAATAGCAAATGAGATAGTCTTTAGTTTTTCTGTGCTTATTGGGCTGTTTATTGGTTAATAAGGAAATGTGGTTCTATTTATGTCTCAGGACATAGAGACAAATTGCTGACTATTCCTCTTACACTTAATATTTTCCAGAGTTGACAGTAGTGTTAAAAGTATGTCATCAGGGGCGCCTGGGTGGCTCAGTTGGTTAAGCGACTGCCTTCGGCTCAGGTCATGATCCTGGAGTCCCAGGATCGAGTCCCGCATCGGGCCCCCTGCTCGGCAGGGAGTCTGCTTCTCCCTCTGACCCTCCTCCCTCTCATGCTCTCTGTCTCTCATTCTCTCTCTCTCAAATAAATAAAGAAAATCTTTAAAAAAAAAAAAAAAAAGTATGTCATCATCCTCTATCTTCTCTTAAGAGCAGTCTTGCCCCCCTTTCCCTGCCTCTGGTGGATCATTGACCCCTTTGCTACCTCCACCCTTTAGCAGCACCATAATAAAACCTGTGAAGTGTTTTCCCACTCCTATGGGGGACAAGGCAACTTACAATGTTTGCATCCTTTTATTTTTTGTTTTTAAAGATTTTATTTACTTGAGAGAGAGAGAGAGAGAGAGCACATGAGTGGGGAGGGGCGGGGGCTGGATCCCATGACCACAAGACTGTGACCTGTGAGCCAAGATCATGACCTGAGTCGGATGCTTAACCAACTGAGCCACCCAGGCACCCCTGCATCCTTTAAAAGTGTGATAATTTGTCTTTTCTCTAAGCGAATAAACAAGGCAAATCACTTAATTTACTTGTTTGCTTTGGATGAACTAAATTTTAATTCTAAAGAATTATCCATTCTTGCCATTTTATTCATTACCTGAAGTCATAATTTTCTGTTTGCCATCTCTTAATTGGTTTTGGAAATAATTATGACACAGATGGAGACATTTCTGACTTCAGCTCTGAAGCAAAGGGTAGGACAAATGGAATTCTGAGTCATATAGACTAGAACTCATGTAAATGGCCTCTGGTTCCGGTATCTTTCAAAAAAAAAACAAACCACTGCTTTTGATAGTGACGATAGTGACGAAAGTTGGCAGTGTTGACCTCATGTTTGTACTCCCCAGCAGCATATGGTCATTTGCAAATGTTAAATCAGCCCCTTCTTTTAAGCTTTGCATCTCATATTGAAACCAACCATACTGTAAAATAAAGCTATGAACTAAAAGAGGCTTTTTGTAGAAGTTTTAGAATATGGACATTGAGGATAAACCTGACAACAGACTTCAGACTTAACTTTTGTTAAATGCACTACCTGCAGGACACATTCACAGTGGTTAACTGGAGGTGTAAGGCATGGACTTTGTTCTACTTTGTATAGTCACTGATACCCAGTTAGACTAAAAAGCAAACTAAAGTAGAACTCTATACCCATTCTTAACTACATTAGAAGTAAATATTGAATGTCATAAATTCAGTTGTTTTAAAAACTTGTAACTCAAGGTTTTATGTTACTGTTTAAGCTTAATGTGGGTCTTCAACTATTTTCAGTAGTGACTTTATATGTATGTTCTCTAGTCTCATAGTCTGGAAAAGTCATCTCCAGCTTTTTTTGATTGTACACCTTGTCAAAAAAATTAAGCTTGTATTCCCAATGTCTGAATATTTATGTATGAATGAAATGTATGCACTATAAAACATGTAAAAAATTTAAAGAATGAGGTAAAAATGGAAATTGGAGTTCTAATTTTTTTTTTTTTTTTTTTCTGCACTCCAGCAGAGTTTCTTGTACCCTACTTTGGCTATCATTGAGCTAGAGCCTTTGGAAATTGTTTTCTTCTTTATTGAGCTACTCTGTCTCCACTGATTCCCAGGGGTTGTGTACGTGGTCACTTTTTAAATAATGAATATGTTACAGTGTTTCAAGTTGTGATAAATGCATCCTTGTGACATTTTTCCCCAGTTTTCTTAGGGTAGAACCAGTCTTCAAGTTTTAACACAACTGAAATAAGGTGTATGCTTATTTGTGTATGTATGTCCAGGAGAAAAAGAGAAACTGGTCTTGCCATTCATAAGTTCCCTATTGAAGAAGAAACACATTTCATGAGGACAAACTGTTTCAGAACAATGCTAAAATACAATGTCTTTTTCTTTTATGGAGGAGAGGGGATTGGTGGCCTTCTCTTTGCCAGGTAATACAATTCCTGCTAGGCCGCTATCCCCATTTTACAGATGTAGAAACTGAAGGTCCAAAAGATAACTTCTTCAAAAAGTGGAACTTGGATTTAGACCAGTTTGACATCAAAAGATTTTAAGTTGCTGCCTCTGTATTCAAGCATCCTGCTCGGGAAGGTTAATGGTATTTGGGTTAATTTCTGCCCTAATCATGAGCTTTGGGATACTGTATTTCTCGTGAATAATTTAATATCTTCACTATCCAAATTAATTTACTTAATAAAATTTTGATGTCTCTGCTACCCAGAAGGCACAGTTATCATTCTAATATTCTCATTCTCCTATGCTTAACTAAAAATTCTCTGTCATTTATAGTTCAGAAACTTAATTTGTGTTATATACATGCTAGCTTTAAGAAGCAGATACTGTTACTTCTAGGCTTTAAAATTTAAATTTAGTTGATAATAGTTTGTATTAGCTCTGGGACCACGGGGAAAGGTTCAATGATTATTGTTTTACAAATGGGTGGGGAATCTACTGCTTGTTCTTCCTGCCTTATTCAGCTAATGAACTATTTTGATTCACTAGGAGGAAATGGAAAATAAAGTGGTAATGTAAGGGTGTATTTTCTATCCCCTGGTTACCAAAAATCTAAAAATGATCCATAGTGTCAAGTATTTGAAAAGTGTTACTCTGTTAGAGATTTCTCTTTAGAAATTTTTCAACAGAGTTTATGGGTTGGAATTCTAAGTAGCTCATCTTACATCTTAAGTTTTCAAGGAAAGGTAGCATTTAGTTATAAGATAGTGCTTAATATTTTGTGAGTTTGGTTTTGAATGAATTTGGTATTTGTATGTATTGAAGGATTTAATACTTTTGCCTTAAACTGAATACAAAAATGTTTCAGAATATATGTTTTAATGTAAAAACTACCCCAAATTCCCTTAACAGTCTCTGCTCAACTGTGGTATATTGGAAAGAATCAGCAATCAGAAATTTAAATTTCTAAATTTGATTACTCTGTGCCAGTAACTCACCTTGTGATCTTGGACAAGTCACTTAAACTCCCTAGGCTTTATAGATACCTCCTCAGCTGGATGTAATCTTATCTGTAATACCTCTAGACACTGAATGATACACAAATAAATTGAAACACATGAAACTTTAAGTGATAAGCACATATTTTTGTTAAGTTAAATCTGAAATTAAGTTGAACCGTGCTTTCATTTACCTTTCTTGGCTTTAGCAGTTTCACACATTATATTCTTCTAATGTGAAAGAAGTAGGCCCAACTGATGTCTGAATATCTGTTGGCTGCAATGCACTTCCGTCCAGATAGGTTTAAATTATGTTGTGATAACAAAGCCCAACATCTCAATATTAAAACAATAAAGGTTTATTATTCGCAGGGGCTCTGCTCATTTAAGTCATTCAAGGACATAGGCCAACGCAGCAGCCACCGTTTCAAGTGTTGGCCGGTCTTCCCATGTGCCCGCGGGATAAGAGACAGTGGAATAGGACATGCTGGTCTTTAAGTGTTAAACCCGGAAATAATAATTACATCTGCTCATATTTCATTAATCAGAGCAAGTCATCTGACCACGCCTACCTTCAAGTAGGTGAGAAAGTCCATTACAACCATGTGCCCACAGAAGAGCGCTAGAATATTAGTGAATGGCTGTGATGAGTGCCACAGTATTATTTTATGATCAAAGGGATTATTACAGGATTTTTAAATGTAATTTATGTCATGTAGAATTTGTAATTTAAAGTTGAACTCCCAAGTGAAAAAAATAGGTAATAATGTTCATAAGATGCTAAATAGGTAAGTGTATTTGCAGTTTGAAAACTCCTTTAGAAAACTCCAAATAAATTATGGAAAATCTATTTTAAAACCCCATTGATGTTCAGGTGATTCTGAAGTGATAATTTTTTTTTAATTAAACTGCATCTTAATGCCTCCCAGGTGGCTTATATACCATAATTTGTGGGTTTACTTTTAATTTTTTTCCCCATGCCACCATTAGGTATCATATGGACATTTTTAAAGATTAAATCTGATATTTAAACTTCTAAAATAATTTTTCCAGTATTAGTGTTACCAAGCCCAACTACACTAAATCGAATGTATGCACAGCCTAATGCTATTGGGTTAGATCAAGTCTTTATTCCATGACTGATTTTGAGAATTTTAAGTTGCACTGCATAACATTAGAACCTCTTTGATGCCAGTGTTTGGGATTTAAGAACAATTCATGTGGGCATGGTTTGTTTCCTTTGTCCAGTAAGCAAAAATTGCAATTCATTGTACGCAGGGAAGCCTGATTTGTCTACAGTTAAAGTCATATCATGGAATAATAACACTAAGACTTGAAATGGTAAAGACAGTTCTTCAGCAAAAACTGCGGGTGCAGTTGAAGATTAGCATGAAGTAGTTAGTCTTTTGAACTTGGTTGGAAGAGAGTGGGGAGGGAATAGTTCCAACAACTAAAAAATTTCCCAAAAGGGTTACTATTGTAAAAGTATTTGCATTTTGGGCTGACCTTTTTATTACTGTTCCTTCTTCTGTACCATTCTTCTTCCCTTTGACTTCTACCTTTCCATCAGTACCATTTTAGTATACTGTAGGAAAGGACATTGGAACTTGGAGTTAGAAAACTTGTTAGAGACTTGGTTTCACCATTTGTTGCCTGTGAGCTTGGACAAATCACTTAACCTTGCAGACTCTATTCTTGTGGGAAAAAAACCTGTTCCATCTACTTGTTCTTCCTTGCCCCTTCCCATACCCCATTTGTTGTGGGGATCAAGTTTGAGAAGATGTCATTAGTACAAAGTCATGGCACAACTGAAAGTGTAGAGATAATAAATTATATGTGGGGTAGGATAAAGTTTATCATTTTTTTACTGCTAGATTTGTACTCTGAGCAAATGCTAGTTGAAAATAAAAATTGTCACTTTATTAAGTTTTCCCAGGGTATACCAATAACTAAATGATGCACAGTATATTTTTTAAAGTTTACAAATGAATCTGATTCTATTACATGGTATACAAACAGAAGTAATTCTAAGGTTTCTATTAACGTCTTCTAAAGGGCATGAACCTAATTTTAAAATCCCCAATTAGGAAAATTGTTTGACCTTTCATCTCTAATTTCCACCCTCTTCTAGGTGTTTCAGCTTTAGTGAAAGACCAAATATGAGCCTTTTTTTATTATTATTAACTATTTTAGTTTTCCCTTTTCTAAGTGAAAAAAGAGGGGGCATTTTAAATTTAGTTTAAGAATCAACTAGAAAAATAAGGCAGATTGAGAGAATGGTATATTTAGGAGTCATCAATTTATAATTTTGGCAGTTCTGGGCTTCAGTTTCCTTCATGTATGAAATGAGATTGAGCTAGATTATTTCTTATAACTCTTACATTCTGATTTTTGTCCAAAAAGAATCCCTAAAATCATGCAAAACTACACCGGATTTCAAATTCCCAGTTAGATTGACTTCAAATATCTCCTCCAAGTTTTGTGAAGTTGATAATATTTTAACATGTTTTGTACAATCTAAATATAAGTTTTATCTTTAGGAAATAAATTCCTTAAGTGTTTTTCAACTTCCTATAGAAAATTGATTTGTTTGATTTTTTTTTCAATGATAAACCTTCAAGTGTGTAAGACAGTTTATCTCATTTGACCCATTCTCAGTTCCACCATACAGATAAGGAAACAGATCTGTGGGGATATAAGTAACTTACCCAGGGCTTCAAGCTAATAGAATTAAAGACTTCAACACTCCTATCTCAGTAAGTGGTAGAACAAGCAGACAAAAGATCAGCAAGGATATAGAAGGTTTGAACACCACCAACAATATAAGAAAAGAAAATAAGAGATTGATATCTGTGCATGAACATGTGTAGACATCAAATCCTTCTGGTACTTGGAGTCGATACAAGTCAGTGAGGGCAAGCACCGAATCTTAGTCGTCTTTGCATCCTTGATGTCAGTTAAAAGTACCTGAAGCAAAGTAAATACTTGCTGTTTATTTTATTGAACTGAATTATTGGATTAGACTTGCCATTTTACTATTACTGTTTTAGTTTCCATATTGCAGTAATTGGGATTTTCTTCTCTCTTGCCTTTATCCCCAACCCTTTATGTAAGGAGCCAGTCAACCTGAGATTGACTTTGTTTTAAGGGCAGTAGACATGTACTTGACTTAAGGCATTAGATGTCAGTATGAATACCGATAACAACAAAACTAAAATCACATAAATGAAGCTATTTGAAATGTTGTCAGTGATGTCTACAATGAGACTATATTCTCCACAAAAAATTTCAGAGGATTTTGACTAGAAGAGCTACAAGGACACTTGAACCCTAGAAAGGAAACCTATTAATTCTATATTGTGCATTTATGGATAGTTTGCATTGCTAATCTAAACAGTTTGTTTAAATGTTGAGTTAAGTTTGTGTACATAAGAAACACTCTCTTATTGGGATTTAGCTGATATTCATCAGTTTGAAGATATAATACTGAAATTAAGTCCCTGTAAAGTTAAAGGAGCTTTTGAGTAATGTGTCTAGACTATCCCATGAGGAAAAGGACCTCCCTCATTCTAATATACCATGGAACATGAAATACTGTGTTTCTTTAGTGCTTTTAGAGAAAAATAGTATGGAGTAGTAAGAGGAGTTTGGGGTTATTAAGACAACATGGGTTTGAGATCTGACTTTCCAGCTGGGAGATCTTGAGCAATTCAGTTAAGCTCTTTCCTGCCCTGCTTAAAACACTATTATGATGATTAAATGAGAATATATCTAGAAGAGTTGGGAAAACTGAAAAGTGTGCTACAAATTTTTATTATTTCAAAGCTAAGGGTATTGGATCATTTTACTCAGGAAATACTTGAAGAAGTGTTTCGGGGGGTGGTTGGGTAGTCTGAAAGATTACCCTTTACTGAGATACCTACTTGAATAATGGGCATAGTAATAAGCGAGAGAAGTAGCTTTAATCAGTCTCACCCATGAAGGAGAGATTTAAGGTTTAGTGACTTGCTAAAGTTCACAAAGCAGGTTAGTGATGATCCAGTCTGTGTTCCCAACCATTACTCAACCTACCTTTCCTTGAGGAGAAGAATAGATGTGTGTGTGTGTGTGTGTGAGAGAGAGAGAGAGAGAGAGAGAGAGATAAGGTAGTATCTGATTGTCCCAAGTGCTTTTAAGACCAAAAAAGAAGCAGTGACAGTATTTCCTAGGAGAAGAGGGACTTGGTCAAAAGATTTAAGCATTGGAAAGGACCTAGAGGTTGAGTGACCTAATACTGAAACCAGGAGTAATTGGTGATAGATTAGAACCAAGGCCTGCAGATGATCAGTTTTCTGCTTCTTACATTGTTTCCTTTAAACTGTGCCTTGGAAGATTTATATGCGGTAGCCATAATAATAAGAGTCAGTACCTTTATCTGTACTATTATTGAGCTCATAGAGCCCTTCACATATACAGCCTCATCTTCCAGATGGCCATGTTTGTGACTCAGAAGCTATAAGGTGTGGAGGGAAGTACCAGGAGGGTTTTCCATGTTATTTAGGGAAATATATGAGCAGAGATAGAAGAGGAACAAGACATGTTTAGGAGATAATAAAGTCTGGAAGAAGGTAGGTTCTGGCTACTTGATGGGAGAGAGTTGGTGGGGGGAAGATTTTAATGTCAAGCCAAGGAGTTCTAATTTTCTCAAAGGTAAAGAACTACTCAAGGAGTTTTCACTCCCCCTCCTTATTTAAAGTAAGTGTATATGTGTGTGTACATACACTGATACCCTAGTAGGATCCTTTTCCCTCAAAACAAAACTCTTGGGGGGAATTTTTGAAGAAAGGTACATGCCAAGGATGACCCACAGTGAAAATATACACATAACACAGTTTTGGTGTTTGTAAGGGTTTTAACTTTCTCCAGTCACCTTATATGTAAGATATATATAATTTATGGAATGAATAGAAAATACAATGAATTTCTGGAAAACGAAATACTCTGTCAAAAATCAGCAACACTTCACATAATATTTGGGGCTACTGACTACTACTTTTAAACTTTTCTGTGATACCACCACCCCACTACCCAGCAAAAGAACATTTGGCATTTCAGCCCTTTGTACACATATTTGGAACATGTTGAATTTTGCATTTTTTTCTTTTTAAATGTTAATTGCAACCTGCTAAATTGATATTGTAACCCATGGTTTGAGAAACACTGAAGATCCCATCATTTTGGGTCCTTTTCTTCCTTTTAACTGACTCCTCTCCCAGCAACAGGGGATCTCTCCCTCTTAATCACTGAGGCATCTGGTGGGAGAGATTCTCTTTACTCTGGAGAAACAAGGCAGGACCTTTGCTGTACCAGGGAGTGCAGGGACCATAATTCTGGCTGCAGCTAAACACAGCTCTAGCCACAGTGATGTAGAAAGAGGAAATGGGTTCTTATACCAGGGGTAAGTTGGAGACTTTTTTATTTGGGGAATTTACTTCCAAATCAAAATAAAATTACAACTATGAAAGTTGGTGCTATCCTAGTTCTTAACCTCTACACATTCTGGTACACAGCTTGCCATAGGTTGGTTTTGGTCTATAGCTATAAGAAAACAATTGTTAGGGCACCTGGATGGCTCAGTCCTTTGAGCATCTGCCTTCGGCTTAGGCTGTGATCCCAGGGTCCTGGGATGGAGTCCCACGTGGGGCTCCCTGCTCAGCTGGGAGCCTGCTTCTCCCTCTGCCTGCCACTCCTCCTGCTTGTGCTCTCTCCCTCTCTCTCTCTGTCAAATAAATAAAATATTTTTTTAAAAATTGCTAGTCCTCCCCTCTTAGAATTAAAAAGCCTTGTTCACGTTTGAAGTTATGATATCATTTGCCCTGCTGTTCATACAATTTTAAAATAATGTCAGTTCTAGCCAAAGTCTAATTAATATGCTAAGTCTAGTAAAATGTGTCATTTCTTTATATTTTTAAAAAACTTTTCTGATTTAATGTATATTTCTTGGAAAAGGCTAATGCATTTGTTTTGTTCAAAATTATAAAAAATTAGAGTGTAAAGGAAAATTAAGTCTCCCTCCTACCCTGTCCCCCTAAATCAACCAGTTTTATGACTGCATTGTATTCCATTATATAGCTATGTTGGCCGCACGCTAATACAAACAATTAAGTAATATAATACAAAGGTCATTTTGCACCTGTGCAAGTATTTTTACAGAATCAACTCTATGAGTGGGATTGTAGGGGTAGAAGGATCCATGCAGTTGTAATTTTGATAAATAATGCAAAGTGCCCTCGAGCAGTTCGTACTCTCAGCAGTTAAATATGAAAGTCCTTTTCCCTGTTCTTACTAGCTCTGGTTTTGATATTTGATAGTCTTATAGGTGGAAAAACATACTTCAGTTCACGTGAAAATGGGAGTTTTCATGGTCCATAGCCATTTATATATTTACTTTTCTATGAGCTGTTTCTTTTACCTATTTTTTAATTAGGTTTTGGTGTTTTGATACATAGGGCCAGGGTTATGTGTGTAGGAGAGAAATTAGCCATTTGTGGTGTAAGTTGTAAATAATTATTTCTTCACATTGTTTTTGGTGACTTTTGCCATGCAGCAGTTTTTTTTAAAGTGCAATCTAATTTGTCTTTATTCTTACGGCATCTGAGTTTTGTGCTGCTCTGAGATTATAAATTCTTCCATGATTTTTTAACTATCTTAGACTTTTCAAATCGAAACTCAATCTAAGATATTCCAAAAAACTTTTTAACCTTTTTAATCTTCTTCACCTGTAAAATAATAAAACAAGTTTGTTTTCTTTAGTTTGTGTTGCCTATTTAGAACTCTCCCTATTCAAATTGTCCCCAACATGTGTTAGTTGTTTGAAACTCAGAATATATATGTTTCTATAGAAACAGTATTATGATTGATGAGGTTTCCTGTAGTCCTAATCTGAGTTGAGGCTACTGTGTTAAAACTGTCTTACAAAATTTAGGAGAGAGAACAAATACATTCTTCTGTTTTTGTTGGTAGGTGGCTTAAAGGGGTTGGCTTTGCAATCTTCCCATTACCTCTACCCTGATCTGCAAAACCTACAGACACTGTCCTTTGGGGCAGGATAGGCCTCTTAATGCTCCTATCTCAGAAGTGGTTCCTGCTCAAATTGTTTGTCTTCTGTCTTCCTATTGAGCCAATTATTAAACACCTCTTTGTTAGTACCAACCATAGGCCAGAGAGTGTTTTGTGTACCTTTAGGCATATTTTCTTAGTTAATAATATACCTACTAGGTATTAAACAAAAAGTATTCTACTAAGGTCAACTGACTGTTGCTTATAGTCTCGAAAGTATTTATTTGGAGAAGTTTACTCAATTCAACTTTCTAGTGGTCAATATTAGTAAAGGTTGAGAGGGGCTAACCCCGGACCCTTTGGTTATTTCTCCCTTTGTCCTTAATAGAAATTGCCCAGTGCTTTCTGCGGGATGAACAGGACCCTCTTTGTTAGAAATGTGATGCCAGCAGACTGCCTTCTTGTTAAGTTGTAGCCCAGAATATCTGAATAATAACAATAACTCCTCTGAATGTATAGGGTGAACAGTTAGTTATTTGTTCACATTAGCCTTTCAGAATTTCTTAGGCCGCTCTCCATCAGTCACATGTTGATTGGCCGATGGGAAGTACTCTCCATTCACAGCCCCAAGCAACACCTGTGCTGAATTGATGGAATCTCCTGGAGATCCAGTCTGTATAAATAAGTAGATATAAAAGTTTTATTGCTCTCATCTTCTAACTCACCTTCTATTTTGGAGTAAAAGCAATAACATTGACTTATAGTCAAAAGTTACACCATCAACTTAATCTTATAGTTCATTATAGATGTAAACTTACAGCAGCACTCTTTATAGTTAAAACTTTTGAGTTTTACAGTAGCATAAATTCAACTCATTGTAGTAATTTCTTGATAGCCACAAGCCACCCCCCCTCCCCCGGCCCTTCTTACCTCATCCAGTTACTGCACTAAGTGCTTTCCTTGCAGTTTTGCTTTTAGCCACTCCCCACCAAGTCTTAAATGAATATAACCTCAGATTTGAGTAAACCTGACTCTAAAAGTGTTTTCATGATAGGTACCTAGGATCCAGCAGTAAGGAAAAAAAAAAAAACCATTTCTTTGTGAGTTTTACATTTTGTTGGAAGGGTGAATAGATCTGGGTTAAAATCCATAAGTCCAATGACAGGTTGAATAAAGTTATGTTGAATATGTTATAATTGAAGTTAGCATAATCAGCTCCTTTCAACAAAGTTGTATTAGCAGTATGGGGCTAGAATATGAAAGTCTTGAAAAGCTCAGCAAAGAAAGGTTAGATGCAAAGCAATATGTATAAGAAAGGCCAGTGTTTTTGTACAGAAAACTGATCTTTGTTTCAACACATGTCATATGGACACCTCAAATGCCTATACTTCTAGTCAACCACCCAGTGGTTTGGGAATGTTTAGGAAGGGCCCACAAAGCAGTCCTGAGGGATAGGAACCTTCGCAGAGGATGAGACATCTAAACTAAAATCTGAAAGGCCAGCAGGAATTAAGCAAGCAGAGGTGGGAGGAAAGAGGCAAGGACAAAGGAACATTCTAGTCATGGAAGCAAGGGAGCATGGATAGGAGTTTAATATGGTAGAAGCACACTGCAGAGTTTAAGAAGTGAGGAATGGGAGGAGCACCTGGGTGATTCAGTGGGCATGATCCTGGGAAGAGCTCTGCATGGAACTCCCTGCTCAGCAGGGAGTCTGCTTCTCCCTCTGCCTCTCCCCCACTCCAGGCGCTCGCACGCTGTCTCTCTCAAATAAATCATAAAAAAAAAGAAGTGAGGAAGGGGAAAAGGATACCGGTAAAGAGGGGCCTTGTGTGCTACATTGTTTGGACTTTATCCTTATGGTAAAAGGGAGCCATTAAAGCACTTTATGCAAAGAAGTGATCATGTGATCTTTGTTTTATTTAGAAACCATCATTTGGGGGTGCCTGGTTGGCTCAGTCGTTAAGCATCTACCTTCTGCTGATGCCAGGTCATGATGCCGGGGTCCTGGGATCGAGCCCCGCATCGGGCTCCCTGCTCTGCCGGAAGCCTGCTTCTCCCTCTCCCACTCCCCCTGCTTGTGTTCCCTCTCTCGCTGTGTCTCTCTCTGTCAAATAAATAAAGAAAATCTTAAAAAAAAAAAAAAAAAGAAAGAAACCATCATTTGACTAAAATGAATATAGAGAATGGGTTGGAGTAAGTTGGGACTGGAGGCAAGGAGACCTGTGCGGGGTGGGGGTTGCAGTTATACAGATTAGAAATGATGTATATAAAGACTTAGTTTTTATACATTATTAATTTATTGGGGGCAAAAAAGGGGGGGCTAAAAAAAAAAAGACTACCCAAAATGTGACATGTGTCTTTAAGAGCACCTGGCCTCTTCATTTTGAGGAACCTAGGAATAACGTGATATATTCATGAGAACAAATCTATTCAAGCAAGCTTCACATAAGATCTTTGAAAAGTATAACCCCTTTTCAACCTTTGAAAAGTATAATGTCTATTTGACATTTTGAGTTACACTTTGAAGCCCTCTAATCTCACATAGTTGGCACTGGTAATAGGTGATTACTCTAAAAAGTTAATTGAAGAATTATGGATAGTTATGAATATGCATCTCAGATATTTTATTTTAACTTAAATGCAGTTAGGATTTGGGCCAAAGGCTTTTATTGAGAATGGGTCTGCCAATCTGAGTAGCTCTTTTAATAAAATTACATCCAGGATATGCCCATGTTCCATACAATTTCCAATATGTTTCTTTTGAATTTAGCAAGAATTTTACAGTGAATGCAGAGTCATTCTGTGTTAGTTTTTTACCCCAGGCCTTTACAGTTGTCTCACCCATACATAATTCAACAACAACCTTTTTTTTTCTTTAAGGTACACATCTTTTATTGAGATTTTCTTCTCTTTTTTTTTTTTTAAAGAATGTATTTATTTATTAGAGAGAGAGAGAGCATGAGCAGGGGGAGGGGCAGAGGGACAAGCAGACTCCCCATCAAGCAGGGAGCCTGGACACAGGGCTGATCCCAGGACCCTGAGATCATGACTTGAGCCAAAGTCAGATGCTTAACTGACTGAGCCACCCAGGCACCCCTTTATTGAGATTTTCAAAAATAATCAGCTTTATTTTCATACAAGTACAGTGTCTTTTTGCATTCATATTTCACTGATTTATGTCAAAGTTAATTTAGTTAATGCATGAGTACGACTAGAATAACCAGATATGGGGATATCTTAGTAAGCCTCAAATTCAGTTGATGCAAGCAGATGTGAGATGACCTTTGAGCCATGAGCATTTTGCTCATCATGAATTTTATAGAGGAAAGAGTAATGTTAAAATATGACAATTAGGTGGAAGTCCATTAAACAACTTCTGTCTTAGAGTTGTGCAAAATTTGAGGTTCTCGGACTGACAAAAAGACCATAGATTTTGAAGTTAGAGTAGGTTTAACTGTTCTCGTAAGCTTCACTTTCCTTAGCAATAAAAGGAGTGAAGTAACCTAGTTCTTAGGGTTATTGTATAGATTGAATGAGATAGTAGATATTCAATGTCTTACATGTGCATTAGTGGTTTTTCTTTGCCACCAGCATCCTGCAAGGGAGTTAATTATTACTGTTCTGAATGTCAGACCTGCATGTGGTATAGCTTGCCTGTACGGAGTAGTCCGTGCATCATTTGCAGTGACTGATAACAAGACCGAAACAATAGGCGTGACTTCTAAGATCTCCCAGTAGAGGTGCCGCCTATTCCTAAGTGAAAGACCAGCAGACAAGTATGCCTGAGGATGGGGGAGCATTTGTGGAGTTAGGAAAGCTTTCTCATGATCTAGTGACAGGTTTTTATGATAAAGAAAAAAAACTGCCCACAAGCAGACATTTAGCTTGAAAGGAGCTTTCTGTGATTTGTCTTTATCAATATTATTGACATAGATGTTGATTCTTGTGAAATATTTTCTTTCTAACAGGTTGTAAAATTAAAGCACTGAGAGCCAAGACAAACACATATATCAAGACACCTGTTCGTGGTGAAGAGCCCATTTTTGTTGTCACTGGACGGAAAGAAGATGTTGCCATGGCCAAAAGAGAAATTCTCTCAGCTGCAGAGCACTTCTCCATGATCCGTGCATCTCGAAACAAAAATGGTCCTGCCCTGGGAGGGTTGTCATGTAGTCCAAATCTGCCAGGTCAAACCACCGTTCAAGTGAGGGTCCCCTATCGTGTGGTAGGATTGGTCGTTGGGCCCAAAGGAGCAACTATAAAGAGAATTCAGCAGCAGACCCACACATACATAGTAACTCCAAGCAGAGATAAGGAGCCTGTCTTTGAAGTGACAGGGATGCCCGAAAATGTTGACCGAGCGCGAGAAGAAATAGAAATGCATATTGCCATGCGTACAGGAAACTATATTGAACTCAATGAAGAAAATGATTTCCATTACAACGGTACCGACGTAAGCTTTGAAGGTGGCACTCTTGGCTCTGCGTGGCTCTCCTCCAATCCAGTTCCTCCCAGCCGCGCAAGAATGATATCCAATTATCGAAATGATAGTTCCAGTTCTCTGGGAAGTGGTTCCACAGATTCCTACTTTGGAAGCAATAGGCTGGCTGACTTTAGTCCAACAAGCCCATTTAGCACAGGAAACTTTTGGTTTGGAGACACACTACCATCTGTAGGCTCAGAAGATCTTGCAGTTGATTCTCCTGCCTTTGACTCTTTACCAACATCTGCTCAAACTATCTGGACTCCGTTTGAACCAGTTAACCCACTCTCTGGCTTTGGGAGTGATCCCTCTGGTAACATGAAGACTCAGCGTAGAGGAAGTCAGCCATCTACTCCTCGTCTGTCTCCTACATTTCCTGAGAGCATTGAACACCCACTTGCTCGGAGGGTTAGGAGCGACCCCCCTAGTACAGGCAACCATGTTGGCCTTCCAATATACATCCCTGCTTTTTCTAATGGTACCAATAGTTACTCCTCTTCCAATGGTGGTTCCACCTCTAGCTCACCTCCAGAATCAAGACGAAAGCACGATTGTGTGATTTGCTTTGAGAATGAAGTTATTGCTGCCCTAGTTCCATGTGGCCACAACCTCTTCTGCATGGAATGTGCCAACAAGATCTGTGAAAAGAGAACGCCATCATGTCCAGTTTGCCAGACAGCTGTTACTCAGGCAATCCAAATTCACTCTTAACTATATATATATACATAAATACTATATCTCTATATGGACTCGTAAAGGCATGGGTATAATGGTACCCCCAGTAAACTTCCTAATGAATTCTTATGACTGTTATCAGGCTTTATTGGGATTAGGCTAAAGTTGTTAGTAAACTTATAAAAGGCTGCTATGGTAACACTAAACCTAAGTGGTCTCTTGTCTATTAGTTTGGTTTGAATTATTAATACTATCCTGTAGACCCAGAGACATAGCTTGTGTAAGAATCGTTAAAACTGAAGTTCAGCTTGGCTGAGTGAAGATAATCATAGGTTGTGTGAGCCTATGAGAAAAGTTTATACGTCTAGATTTCAAAACCGTGGGTCCCAAAGCCTAGCCACATTAAGAGTTTATGGAGGGTACTTGGCATTACAGATGATTCAGACACTTCCAGTGCTGCCTTCTTTACACTGCCAGTTTTGACAAAACAGGTTCGTTTTTTATTTTACAACAACTTATGCCTAATTCTGCAGGATTGCAAGTAACTTTTTAATGCATTGTGATTACTTATTGGTAATAATAGGGCTGATGGCAGTTTACTCGATCACTGGTTATAATTTGGGACAAAAAAACTGCTACATTGACCTTCATCTCGCCCAGAATGCTCACGGCTGGTATGATCAGTGGATCAGGAATGCAATTGTGTCGATTGTGAATTCCTACCCATTGCCTCCCTTGGTGAATGTGGAAACGGCCAGCTGGGTTTTCCCATTTCAGGAAGGGCTTTGGGATGCACCTGTATTGGCTAGTAATTAAGGATGCGAACATTCCATTCATTCGTCTGATCAAGCTGTTGATTAATTTTTAGACTATAGATCAAAATGTGAAACATTTTATGTTCAATCCATATGTCTTGCACATTATAAATATATTTTTATTTTTTAGTAATTTAGGGGAGGGGGAGGGAGAGAGGGATAATAATGCCCTTAGCATAATTTACAAAAGCAGCTGTGATGACCTTCAATCAGTTTACTTCATTTCAAAACTATTTCCAATCACAAGGAAAGATTTCTTTAAGATACACTTTTACATTTCACCTGTGGATGTCTAGAACTTCATCCTCAGTATGTTCCCAAATCTGTGCTGGCATTGAAAGGACAAAACAATATACTGGTGGGTTTTTCTACTAATTATTTTTTGAAGCGTTATTTTCCCAACACAAAAGAGCTTTTTTTCTCAATATAACAAAAAATTGAAAATCCTATGTGTATTGAATAGTAAATAGACAAATTTTATTTTTTATTTCCACTTGAAGAGTTACATTTCGTATAAAAGTTTACAAATAACGGTTTTTATTTTGATTTTTTTCAGTATAAAAATTGCCTTGATGGCATATTATGATGTAATGCTAATTGCTTGTAGGATAGTTAAATGTCAGTATTGAAACCTAATCTTTAGCTGCCGTCTTGTAGATATGAACGAATGTTCACCAAGCATGTATTTTGTATTTTGTTGCATTGTACACTGCAACTAATAAGCCAAGGAATCGACATATATTAGGTGCGTGTACTGTTTCTAAAAACCACAAACTAAGAATGATAAATTATCAATATAGTTTAGTATTTGCTAATTTTACTACACTCTTTTGTTATGTATATGTAGGGAAGTCATAGGGATTATAAATTCAATTTGAGTAAAGTTTAAAACCATATATTTTATGATAAAGGGCCTTTAACTTAAGATGGCCAAAGCACTGATATTATATATTTGCTGTAAAGAGAATTATAAGAGTTTTATTTTTCTGATATTAAAAGTTACTTAATAAAGACTTGTTTCCATTAACTTGAATGTATTCTCCTTGGTGTTTTTCATGCAATCATTAGTTTAGACTGGAAGATAGCCATTTGCTAGAATTGAACATTTTCTTTTACAAAGTTTCCCCTCTCCTAAGCCAGCTCCCTGTGTTCATTCTTGGAGTGATTTTTTTTTTTTTTAGTGTGTTCTTAGTGTTAAATGTGTCACTTATGCTCCTATCCAAATTTAGCTTTTCCTTTAAATGAGTGTAAAATTAGAGATTTAGCTAGTTTTAGATTGTTTAGTTGCTTGTTTGTGTAGTCGACCACAATTACTATTAACCTAATTGTAAATAATGACTTTTTATACATTAATGTTAACTAAAATCCTGAATCCTTATAGACTCAGTTTCTACCCTTTGTTACAGGTTTTTGTGTTTTTAATCATTAAATCTAGAAAACGAACTTCTTTCTGATGCGAAGGTACAAGTTTTTAACTTTCAGTCACGAAGTACCTTCTGAAAGGTTTGTGGTTGATAAAAATATTACTCCATTAATGAAATGATTTGATACTGATTGGAGTAAATCACTGCCATTTGTTACAAAGCAAGAATAAAGACCTTTCTAAGATGTTTTAAAGAAACGAAAATTCTGTTCATTCTTAGAAATATTACACAGCCACAGTGAGTCTTTTCATGGTAGGTGCTGGACAGAAATTCTTCAGCTGCGCTAGAAGACTGGAGAGATTTGATGATGGGTAAGATCACTGCCCTAGAATTGCTTTGCTAGCTTTAGGATTAACCCCCACAAGTATGAAGGAGAAATGTTTGGGTGTGGTACAGGACTGTCATCCGGCCCCTCTGATCCGCAGTTTTTCTTTCTGCCATTTCAGTTACCCACACGGTCGGCTGCTGTCCGGCCTGGAGGTAGGTGACCCTCTAGCCTAACAGCTTCACAACACCTGCGTCCTTCCCCTCACTTCATCTCATCATGTAGGCATTTTCTCATCACAAGAAGCAGGGTGATATTTTGAGAGAGAAAGAGAGCCCACATTTACATAACTTGTTTTACAGCATATTGTTATAATTGTTTCATATTCTTTTTTTTTTAAGAATTTATTTATTTGACAGAGAGAGACACAGCGAGAGAGGGAACACAGGCAGGGGGAGTGGGAGAGGGAGAAGCAGGCTTCCTGCTGAGCAGGGAGCCTGATGCACGGGGCTCAATCCCAGGACCCTGGGATCATGACCTGAGCCGAAGGCAGATGCTTAACGACTGAGCCACCCAGGCGCCCCTTGTTTTATCATTCTTGTTAATCTCTTACAAATCTCTTACTCTTATAAATCAACTTTATCATAGGATGCATGTATAGGGAAAAACAGTACTTTTAGGGTTTGGTACTAATCATGGTTTCAGGCATCCACTGGGGGTCTTGGAACATCCTCCTCAGACGAGGGGATGGGCTGCTGTGTTTATACAACTCCAACATAGACGGAATGACCAGTGAATATGAATTTCTTGTACCCAATACAAGGTCAAGATCTTTCAGAGGACCTTAAAAATAATTTACTTTGGAGGCTTTCCTTGCCAGAGGAAGCCAAAACTGTCTGAAACTTACGTTAGCAAAACCGAGAAGCACTTCCCTAAGTTGGAAGTCTAGAGCTGCCTTTCCTCAGACGTTTGCGTTCATTTTCTTGCGTAGGGAAGTACTGGGGGAGAGAGGCTCTAGGAAACCTGTGGACCTGCCTTACCAGGGAATTGCTACACCACTGGATGATCTGCAATGTGAATAGTTAAGAATTAGGCAAACCTGCTGAGTACTTGACATTACATGTTTCCCCCACTATCTGAAATTAAATGTTCCTATAAAACCTTTTGTAAGCTGAAAAGGCATAAAGCAAAGAAGCAGTTAAAAAGTGAAAATCCTCTTCAGATTTGTTTTGGTTAACAAAAATGGATAGTAATGTGGGTCTTTCATAAAAGCAAAGTGGTACAAAGCAAACTTTTGGACAGTGGAGGTAACCTGTCTTCCATTTTCCCAGCCTTGAAGGATAGGTGCTAAGCTGAAAGTACATGGTTTGGCTGGCAGCTCAGTTAAAATGGCATGTCATTCTTTCTATATGGGATTTTATCGAAGGGATTCCCTTGCAAAGCAGGTTTTTAGCAAGAGTAAAGAAGGCTAGAATAATTAGGTTTTGAAAATAGGTACAGGTATATTATTACACTTCAAATTATTCCTTTTTTAATTATTTTTTAATTAACATATAATGTATTATTTGTGATTCATCAGTCTTAACACCCAGCGCTCACCACAACACATACCCTCCCCAGTTATTCTTATCAGTGGCTCTCCGCCTGAAAACCAGACAATGGTTCTCAATATGCTACCAGTTCTCAATATGCTCCCCCCATTCCTGGTCCCACTTAAATTTCTACTTCTATCATTCCAAAAGTTTTTGTAAATAATGGGGATTAGGGGTGTTTATAATATATAGTGAACACCTTTTTCATGGCAGTGTACTTCCACAACATAATTCAGCTGCAGTAATCTTCTGTTTTATGGCTAGTCCATACTTAGCATTTCCTGTTAGTTATTGAGTAACTGGGCAGGGGAGCACTGATGAATTAGGAAGGGACATTGAAAAACCTAATGAGACTCCAGTTAACGAAGATTAAGAATAGCTGTTTTCTTGGGGCGCCCGGGTGGCTCAGTCAGTTAAGCGTCCAACTCTTGATTTTGGCTCAGGTCATGATCTCAGTTGTGAGATGGAGAGTCTGCTTAAGATGCTTTCTCTGCCCCTCGCCCACCAAAGAAGAACAGCTGTTTTCTTTAAACTGCCATATTTTCCTTCTTGGATATCATAGAGTAATTATTCCCTTAAAGGATCTTCAAGCTGACCATGAGAAATAATTGAAAATTGTGAAAGAATTCTATTTTCTTGCCATTTGGGATTTTCTGTGCCGCCTCTGTAGTGATGTTCATCTGCTTTTACATTTTAAAGGTAGCATTTGTACACCAATGCAAGAGAACCTTCTTAGGGAGGGTAAGTGTTTAGATACTTCAGATAATAAGTGGAGTTCACCGATGAGAGGTGGGGATTGGTAGGACGAAGAGGAAAACAGCCAAAGAGAAACAGAAACCATAGATTTCTAGGCTTTCGGCGTGTTCTGTAAAGGTCTAATGGAAAATGGAGGTGTGAAACCTGATGCCTAAGTGAGTTCCTGCTGCCTTTGTGTTTTAAAATTATAAATCTCCAATCTCAGAGTGTGCATAAAATGCCTTAAACATGAAAGTCTTAAGGAGCTGTGATAGCTGAATATTCAACAGCAAAAAACTGAAAAGAACTGGCTTGGTAATAAGACGCTTGCTAGTCTGAAATGGGAAATGAAGGCCAAGATCATATAAATCTTTGTTGAGTGCCTACCAGCAACATTTCAATGTTTACCCAAAGTCTCTAGCAGGGTTATGCATAATTTATTGCATACATTAATATTGAACATCAAGATGGGGAAGGTCATTCTCACCATCTTAAAGGCTGTACGAAACCTCAAAATACAGGTATGACCTATGCCCAGCGATGATGGAGGGGCTGTTAAGTTAGAACGTTCTTGGATAAGTCAATGGCAGTTAGCATGTACTAACTGAAACACGAGAGGATTTTTAAAACGTGATCCTGGCACCGTGAGAATGCAATAATTAGTATTTGAAACTGGGAAATAAATTGTAGGTATTCCTCTTTCAAAGCGCCAAGGCTCGTTATCTTCCATGACATTTCCCAAGATCAAAGGCAAACTGAAAATTGTGACATTACCTGTTGCTGCAATTTCAGGGGAATTACCAAGACATCATAACAAGTGACCTGAATGGGGTAGTGATTTCACATCTACCTGAGTTATAGATGTAATGTGCTGAAATAAGGAAACTAGGCATCATACTTTAAAGATAAATTTACAACTAGAAAAATAAGATTTCAAAAAGGATTGGTAGCTTGTGGATTTGGCTAATGCTGACCATGTATGTGTAAATAACCTTTATTTAAAGTCTTCAAGGTTCACTGTTGGGTGACAATTAGAAGAATATGATAATAGAGTTAATAAGAAATAGCCAGGCCTATTTATTATTAAGAAGTGGTTAATATCATTTGTGAAGAAAAATCTTTTGAAAGTAAGACTTTAAAACCACAGAGAAAAACGAGAGATGGGCCAGTTCATTTCTTCCATGTTGGTGGAGTCTGCAAAAACTTGCTGGAAATAATTTTAAGAATTGCGTATGTGTGAAAATAATTGTGTGGGTGTCTGAAAGCCGCTCGTAAAGCTACTTTCTTAAAACAGTCTCTACTACCTCAGCTGGGGACTTTTTTTCTGTATCTGACTATTGATAAAAACCAAAAATAGATTATGAATGGGTTCTTGGTTGGGTTTGAATTCAGTGGAGCTTTCCTCCGTTAGTCCATACATTGCTGAATTTGTACTTCTTGGGAAGTACGTTCTTCTTTCCACACGTGTTAAGTCACCAGTGGTATGGCTTAGGATGTTTCTTTTTAATTCTGGAAGTCCCAGTTGTCTAGAAGCTAGACATACCTTCCCAGGTTTGTCTTTTTGGTACATGGAAAAGGTTTGCATTCTGAGAGCCACCGTCTCATTTTGAAGTTGAGGAAGCAAGCTCCAAAAGTGTCTCATCTTCCTGGTCTATCCCAGTGGCCTCTCTTGATCCACACGAAAACCAAAGAAATCTTATTCTCATGCCTGGAAGCTTGCGGTGAGGACTCGAGTCAGGATCACATTTTATGTTTTCTCTTCCCAAACAGGTGATTCCTAGTGCTTTGTGGAAAATACAGCCTCAGGTCAAAGGTTGTGGTCAAGGATTACAGAAATGGTCCTTTCGCTTTTACTTTCCTTTCACCTTTCTTTACTAATAGATCAGCCTTGCTTGCTGTTATTCCATTTCCTCAACCCTTTCGGTGACCTCCTTCAGCTCTTGACCCTACCTCTTTTAACTTTGCCAGTAATAACATTCTTCCACCATCCATTCCATCACCATTTGGACACCCTTAGGTAAATCTTTCCAGGTAAAAGAGGGAATCAAATGGACTCCAAGTCTGTCGGTAGAACACTGACAGGAACTGAGCATGCCACCTTGTAGACTACATCTCATTTTTTAGTCATTTCCCATGCTCTCCTGGTCATTTCATCTTGGAAGCTGCTTCTGGACTGGGCCCACAAAGCTTATTTTTCAGTTTTGGATTCTGTTTCAATTCAAGTTCCCTTATTTTCTGGCTTTGATAAGAGGGCATCTCATCCCATATTTTGCGGATTGTATACTTTGAGTCTCATTTTCTTTATCTGTAAAATGGGAATAATTAGCTGTGAGGAGTGCATGAAACTCCAGAAACAAAGCTCTAGAGATGCTGTGAGGTGACTAATATGCATTCCTGAGTAGCATCCCTCTTGTTCTGGTTCTTCTTAAAACCCAGCACAGCCCTGAGAAAATAGGAAGTGCAGCTAAAGAGCAATGTAAACCAAAAGTAAAAAACCTTTGGGTTTTAAAAACACTACCTTTAGTTGGGTGACCCATTCAGTACAAAGTGAATTCAGGCGCATAATCTTACTTCATCTTTACTGCAGCCCTAGGGGTGCAGGGACACTTCTTTCCATTTTGCAGGGGAAAAAAGCTGAGGCTTAAAAGTTTAACTAGCTTAAAGTAAAAATAAAAATCCCCAAATCTAAAAGCATTTTCAGAAAGATTATACAACTGAGATACGAGCATTTTTCATTGAACTCTGGTTCCAGGATTCCTGGGCACCCCAGTCAAAGATTCCAATAGCACTTCTTAATACAATAGGGTTACTTTGTATTCTCAAACTATCATGACCATGAGGGACTTGGGCTGGGCTAAGCCACCAATTCTAGTTTCAGAATTGATGTGTGGACTCCTCTTGAGCACCAAAGTGCTCTGCCAGCAATTCAAATGTCAAAAATTGGCCAAAACTGTGTTCAAGTCAGGATTGTTACTTAGGTTTTTAATTTCATCTTGAAGGCCCTAGGATGAGTAGATATCCGCCAGATACCTTTGTTGACATTCTAAGGAATTAGTCTTTCCCGAATCATGGAAACTTCCCTTTACTTAGTGCTTTATAGTCTCTTAGTATGTAGTTTGCCTTATCCTAGGAAAAAAATTAAAATAGAGGGATGGGGGGGCGCCTGGCTAGCTCAGTCGGTGGAGCATGCAACTTTTGATCTCGGGGTTTTGAGTTTGAGCCCCATGCTGGGTGGAGAGATGACTTAAAAACAAAATCTTTTTTAAAAGATTTAAAATGACAGATGGACCTCATCTATTACAGTATGTGATGCCCTTTTTTCTTTCCTGGACCCCGCTGCAACCTCCAACTGCTTTCTCATTCTGCCCATCTTATTTCTATCGCTTTTTCACATCTGACCAAAGAGCTTAAGTCAGTCCACTGATCTCGCAGTATTAAGTCAGAATCCAGTTTCTCTAACTTAACTCTGTATGTATGTTATGACTGCTAAACCCTTATTGAGAAGAGGATTCCTCTTCCAGGGATATTTGCAGGAGTTTTCATTTGCTGCCAGATTCCAGACTTGTAAATCTCTTTGCTTCCCTCCTTCCCCTCATCTGGGTGGGTGAACCCCAGCTTCTCCCTTGTTTCCACCTCAGCACTACTGACATTTGGAGCAATAATTGGGGGGCGGGGCGGGCTGGGGCTGTCCTGTGCGTTGTAGGATGTTTAGGAACATCCCTGTTCTCTACCTACTTGTTAGTTGTACAAAAGCATGCACGCATGCACACATCCACCCAATTGCAGTAATCCAAAATGTCTTCGGACACGGGCAAAATTGCTCCATTGGAGAACCATTGCTTTAGATAAACATTCGACCAAGCCCTCATTTAGCCAGTCAACCTGAGCAACTCCTAGGTACTAGACATTCTATGGGCAAGTGACAGAAAACTTTTTAAATGGTTAAAATAGCCACCATTTATGAGTATTTGAGTGAAGCATGCTATGAAGTCTTTATATAGTCGCCTTGAATCCTTAAACTCTGTGAGGGGAGTACCCCCTCTTTTACAGATGAGAAGACCATCTCAGATGAATGCACCTGCCGGAGGTCACACGCTGAGGGGCAGAACTGGCGTTCACCCCATTGGTGGGACTCCGAGGCCCTCCTTCACCCCTGCTCTGTACTGCTTCCTTGCCCTCGAGCAGTTTACCTTCCATTGGGATAAGCCTCAGGCCCCCTTCTTTATGAAGCCTTCTCTTGGCCTTTCCAGGGACTCAGAGATCTCTCTGCTGACAGATGCCAGACCACTGTGCCCCAACAGCTGGCTTTGTAGCTCACCAGGTCCTCCCTGTTTCACTTGCCACCTAGGATAGGCTGTCCATGAGGCAGGGAGCCGCAACAAGTCACCTCAAAATCTATTTGGTCAAAGATACTATACTGTTTGTGGAGCAAACAATGAAGGACTCAGCTGCCTAAAAAAAACCTATATTCTGGGTGCTAAGATTTTACTTGAAAAGTTAGGACATCTGCACCTTTCTGAGAAGTCTCATTTTTCTGTGGTTTATCCATTTGACCCTGGTTCCATGAAGGAAGCAGAGGTCTTCAGAAACATGACTTCTAGACCTTGGGAGGGGTTGGGGGCTGCTATCTTACTTTCGCAGGGCATCGTAAGACGTTCTTAGTTCACTGCCCATCATCAAAAAATGGAAAAAGCCACCTAAGTGTGATTCCTCTGTCCCTTTTGCCAGATGGATATCGGGTGTCACCGGGCATGCTGCGTAGCCCTAAGGCCAGTGGGAGCTCACCTCAGTGGGCCTCCTCATCCTTTAGGGCTCGATATGAACACTGGCCTGATACAGCAAAGCTCCCTGACGGATCTGTCACTGTATCACTTGGATCTTGAAGAAAGCAGTAGCTCACCTACAAAGGGAGCAGAAACCAGTGTGGAGGGAGTATGCTCCAGACCTTTCCACCTCCTACCCAGAGTTTCAAGAGCAAGCACACCCTCGAGCCTGCACTGCTTAACTTCATCTGAACATAAGAGCCACCTGGGAGCCTTTTTAGAAGCACTGAGGCCCCGGACCTCACCCTGGGGGGGTGGGCAAAGCAGGCCTGCGTGTGCTGAGGTGGTGGGGGGTGAGGAGGTGTGGGACCCTCCAAAGCCAGACTTGTGGATTACTGCTTTAAGCTGTAAGCCCGAAACTTCTTTGAAGCCTTGTGTTTAATCTTGATCAATGAGCAATTTGCATTTTCCAAAACAACATCCATATTTGATATTAAAATGACTTAACTCCCCACATGCTCTTCGCAGAGTGAAATCAATGCGCCTAGGTGTTTCTCACCACATACCCCTGGGGTTGGTGCTTTCGTTCGAGGCAGGTGGAATCGAGATCTTTAGGAACCCTTTGTGCTCTCCTTGTCTACAAAACTATGTTGTGAGAAGAAATCCTCCGGCTTCACAACAGATGATTTTCCTTGGGCCTCTGGGAACCCCTTCTCATGGGAATCAGCGTGTGGATTTCCCCATGGTCAGGCTCTTCAGGGGCTTCAGGCTCTTCGACGAGCTGCCGTTGCTTCTAAACACAAAAGAGGAACAAAAAGCTCTGGACTTGAGTAACAGTCTATTTTGATCAGGAAAGATGGCACAAATGGGGGAGGACCCCGAAGAGTACAGCAGGGGACAGGAAGCCTGAGCCAAGGAAAGACTTTCTCGCCATCTCAAGTCTTCAGACTTGGGCGGCTTCTGGCCTCTCTCTCCAACGCCTCACTTTCTTTTTATGACGTCATTCCAGAAAGAGTTCCTTCTGTGATTGTATTTGACGCTTCCGCCAATCCTATGAAGTAGGGCAGTTCCGCCATTTTGCAGATGAGGGGGAAACGAGGCTCCCAGGAGACTCTGATCCCAGAACAGAGTCCACACTGGCCAAGGGGTTGGAACAACCTCCCATGGTGCCAACCCAGAACCTACCTTTTCTCAAAACGTTTCAGCATTTAAAGGTCTCTGAATTCATAGCTTATGTGAACTGTGGTCCCCAAAAGTCCCCTGGGTGTAAAGTACTTCATAAAAATCCCGGTCCATTCCCTGGTGTTTAAAATAATCAGACACTGCTGGGCATCGGTAGATCTTCTAGCACTTGTGGGCACTGCACCGGGGGTTCACACACAGTAGCCTATTATCCGCAAGGCCAGCCCGACCCCCTTAGCAGGTACAAAGCCATGCGGTGCCTCTTTTAGGGTGGACTTGATCCCACATTGCTGCCTCCCCTCCTATCATTCCCACAGTGCAACCCTGTGCTTTGACATCCTGGGGCCTTATGAGGACTTGGGCCTGTAGACGACTCCTATCCCCACTTACACATCAATACAGAGCTAAAGAACAGCACTATTCAGAATTGAAGGCAGGCTGGTGGTGTAGTCTTTAGCTTCCAGAATGAACCCAGGCGGTGGGCTGGCCACACGGAGGTGAGTGTGGCCAGCTCCGTGAGTGTAGAGTGGGATCTGTGTATCATTTCAGAAAAGGGGAAGAGACTGGGGAGAGGAAAAAAAAAATGTGTTAATTCTGAGACTGACCAGGGAGGGGGATCAGAGAAAAGGGTAACCTTCAGTCCAGCAGTCCAGGTATTTGACTGGGGGGCCCAAGACAGACTGTATGGCTCCATAAGGTTTCTGGCCTTGGATGGGGGTCAGGACCAGGGTAAGGACAGGCTGATGATGAGTCCTGCCAGCAGCCCTTTCTGTCAGGGCCAGGTGGACCTGGCCAGGCAGAGGGATGGGACTCTGGGGGTAGCAGATGAAAACTCTGGGCCAGGATGAAGCCTCAGGAAGTGTTTCCACCCCCTCATGGTCCCCACTCTTTCCCAGGCCTCTCCTTGCTACCAGCCACCCTTCATGGTTCCCTCCCACTAGCATTTGTCAGCTGGGCCCAGCGCCTGGCCTGGGGAAACAGACACATAAAAAGGACTCTGTCCTTGGCTAGCTGGGTCCTCCCCTCCCACTCACATCTCCCCTGGGGTTTAGGAAACAGAACTTCAGTGCATTCTTCTAATGCTGATTGAATTCCTTCCTTCTGGGCAGCTTTGTGTGCCCTTGGCACAAATGAGAAGAAGAGCAGGAAGGGTTTAAAATAGCACCCAACTGGCCAATTTGCCCCGCCGGCACGGGCTAGCTATTATAAACAAGAAAACCCAGGTGATGAAATTTGTCACAACTGTCTTTGGCATGGGCTCCAGTGTGGGTTTGCATTTTTAAGAGCACACATGTCTGTTAGCAGAATGGAAATGAGCACATTAGCTGCAAATTCTGTTGCATGCTCTGGGACCGTTGTGGGGCGTGGTTGCACTTCGGACTGCAACGTGTTTCAGTGTCCAAATAAAATGTGGTTGTCATCCATTCCTGGCCTCGGGTCCCCTCAGGTGACTTGTGACTTGTGATCATCAGGTGCTGTTGGAATCAGCTATTTCTAGGAACCGGAAAGTGGGGCTGCCATAAAAGGAAGCCACTTCCTGGAGTTTTTCTTAAAGGCATGGTAGACAAAATCTAGACATGGCTCCCTCAGGCCAGAGTCTCCTGATTGCAAATAAACTCTTTACTGTGGACCCACAGCACTCCTTGAGAGTTCCTCCCCAGACTTTTGAGAGGGCCAATGTCATGAATACAGAGCACTTATTTGTAAAGGAAGTTTTAAATCACTTTATTAGTTATTACATCTGTTCTAACAAGAAGAGAACGGTGCGCCATCCTGGGATGAGGATGCTTGGCCATCCACTAGATTCACTCAGTAAGTAGCGAGTGAGTAGCTCAGTTCTGTGTCTCAGCAAAATGATAGGTAGACAGTTGGGGGCCTTCCGGGTGGCTTGGGAATGACTGACTGAATGTCAATTGCACAGATGCCAAGGATCTACGATAGTCTTGTTGCCAAACCAAGCATCTTGACTCGGGATGGATGAGAACAGGATTGCGACACTCGAGCAGTCACTTTTGTTCCCTGCGCCTGGAGAGGAAAAAATGTACCTTATCAGGATTCTAGAGCCTGGCTGATCTTTGCATTTGAGTGCTGCTTTAGATCGCAAAGCATTTCACAGCTATTATCTTCCTGTTTGAGGCCAAGAGGGCAGATTTTGAATGGATGAGAAAAGCACCAGGATGTGAGGAGACTTTCTGCTCAGATCACATAATTATTAGTTAGTTGAAGCCGGAATTAGAAACTCCAGCCTTCTCTTTTACATGCTGCTGCCTCTTTTACGCGGCTCTAATTTTCCCCACACCTTCTCCTGGCAAACTCAGCTGGCGGGAGCCACTAGCCATGGATGGCCGTCTAAAGTCCACCATTAAGAGCTTCATCTCGGCTGCTTAACACAGGAGAGTCAATTACAGTTCAGATGCTCCTGGAAGGAAGGCTCTAAGTCGGGGGTTGGCGCACTTTCTCCGCAAAGGGTCAGATAGTATTTTAGGTTTTGCAGGCCATGTGTCCCCTGTCATGCCTCCTCAACCCCTCCCGCTGAAGCGTGAAAGTGGCCAAAGCCTACACAACCAAGGAACAAGTCCCTATTTATGGACACTGACATTTGAATTGTATGACTGCCGATGTCACAAAATATTCTTTTTTTTTTTTTTAAGAATTTCACACCGTTTCAGGGTGCGAAAACTCCTCTTAGCTCATAGGCCATGCAAAGGCAGGCGAGGGCCAGACCTCTGCTCTGAGGTGCCTCGGGCCAGCGCCTGTACTTGGCGGGGTAAAGGCTCAGATGAAAGCACGAGGGGGGGAAACCACAGGAGACCCCCCAGCGCCCCAGGCAGGTGCTGCCCCCCGCAGGCTGGCCCTCGCTGTCTTGCCGCCGGCTCCTGGGCCCATCTGGAGGGAAGCTACCCACTGTGCGGCCACTGCATCCGGGGCACTCGCTGCAGCTCCTTGGGCCTCACCGGAGCTGTGGCTCTGACGCTGGCGGCCACCAGCAAGCCGAGGGTGAGCCAGCTGCGTCCCCCCCCCGCGCGCGCCCGGCTGCACCACAGCCAGCTCTCTCCCCTCGCTCCATCCGTCTGTGGGGGTCCTTGCCTCGCCGTAACGAGGCTGAAAGGTCACATTGCTCCATGTTGCTGTGACGTTTGAGGGGTTTCGCTGTTGATTTGTTGTTTTTAAAAAGCCGCGGGCACGTCCACCTGCCACGGGGTAGGTAGCGGGTAGAAGATGCTGGTGTCCTAAAAGCACTTCCTCTTATGATCTCATCTGGTTCTCCCGAGGAGAGTGAATAAGGAGATGTAATTAGCACCATTTTACAGATGGAAAAACTGAGGCTCAGAGCACTAAAATGACTTTCCCAACGCAAAGCAGGAGAGCATCCTGAGTCCAAAGCCCTGCTTTCGGCACACCAGGGTGCCTCCAGGGGGTAAGTGTGCAGAGAAGGGCTCCTGCAGGGACCAGTAGCCGCACCCCAACTCAGACCCCTCCAGCCTCAGCCTCCCCTGTCTCACTGTGAGCCCTTAGACCTGGCAGCCCCTTTGTGATTCTTCTGCTGCTTTGCCTGGGGGCGGAAATGGGTGGAAACGGGCTTCCATCCACTGGCAGCGCCCGCTCCATCCCAGGACCCTGGGATCATGACCTGAACCGAAGGCAGATGCTTAACCGACTGACCCACCCAGGCGCCCCTCCCAAAGAGGCTTTCATTGTTCTTTGTTCTTATATACTTATTAGTTTATTGTCTGACCTGCAGTCAGCACTCAAAGATTTCCATGTGCATGAACGAATGAGTGAATGAGTTAATGTCTCTCACCTTCAGACGCCCCGAGGAAGCTGAGATAAGATCCTCCAAGTTTAGCTTTCAATGCAGTAATCCACAAGGGTTTTTGAATTTAGTCAAATTGAATCAGCACATAATAAGGTTGCAAGGGAGCATTCAAAGGGCCTGGCACTCTGCACACATTCACCTCATCCTCATGACCATCCACAGTGGGCACCCTCATCGTCCATGGCTTGGGGCAAGGGGGTGGCGGTGAGGATTTGGACCCCGGTCTCGCGGATCCCACACCCTTCTCACTGGCTCCTTATGGGCGCTACGCTGTGGGTAAAGGAGGCTCCATAACTACCTAAAGACAAAGCCTGGGCCTCATGAGGAGTGCTGAGGAAGGAAGGAGCCCAGCCCCCACCCCACCCCCACCCCCCAGGGCCTAGCAGGTCAGCACAGTGCCCAGCAGCACTGGGGGCTGGGCTTCTCCCTGCAGCCTGCATGCCTGGGGCTGGAATTCTCATACTCTTCATTGGCAGCCAGTGTAGGCAGGTGCAAAAAACTGATCTGACAGTAGGCCTTCCCTCAGAAGTACACGGCCTATGGACAGATGTGATGGGGGCCCAATATAAGGGACACTGACTCTTTACCGCGCAGCCTGAGCTTGAAATCCTGCCATCGGAACTACATCCCTTGGTGTGTTACTGCTTCTGGTTTTCAAGAGAGACCTCCTATTAAAAATGCATTTTATAAAAAAGAAACTGGATGTGAATATTTGTGGGAGGGAGCCCAGAGCAGAGGGAGATGGGGAAAACCACCGTACTGTGCCGGGCCGGACCTCCGCACCAGGCCTTTGCCACCAGATGAGAGATGCCGGACTCAGCCCCATCTTTGCCCTACTTGCTGTTGAGTGGAGGGGACAGAGGAGTAGTATGGGGCCCGAACCTCCCCCCCACACACACACACACAACACACTGCTCACAGCTTCCTTCTCGAGTCTCCCCAGTGCCGACCACAGCTTCCTCCTCCTCTTTGCCCCCCACCCCAGCAGTCCACCCCACCCAGCTCCTGCCCCCGCCCCTTCCCCCAGGGGCAGTTCAGTTCCTCCGCCAATACCCACCCTTCTCAGAAGGCAGCAAGAGAGCGAAAAATAAGATATTTTTGTCCCGTTGCCCATACTTTACGTTATTGAAGATTTGAAGTCGAAAGCTAGTGAGTGGCCCTGCAGGGAAGCCATCAGATCTCTGAGACAGCGCAGCCCGAGAGTTCCAAGCCCTGTGTCCTCAGGTGAGGCAAGTAGGTGGGCTCTAAGTCCCTCGTCCCCCACCCCTGCTCCAGGCAGCCGAAGCTTCCCTCAGCGCTGTTTCTAGCTCCTCCCTTTCTAGATGTGGTTGCAAAGCCAGGCTTCAGGCTAAGGAATCTGTCCCTGGGGTGACTTCCAGGCTGTGTGGCCGGCTGGGAGGTGGCTATCCCTGGTCTTCAGGGCGACCCCGGTTTTCACCGTGAGGAAGGCTGACTCACTCACCCTCGGTCTGCTTCCCCCCAGGCGGGCCCACTCCTATAGAGCCCATAGGCCCCAGATGCGGTAACAGCACCTGGGGACCTGTTAGAAGCGCAGATCCTCAAGTCCCACCCCAGAGGGACTGACTTGGAAGCCTTGGAGGTGGGCCCAGCGACCTGTGTTTTAACAAGCCTCCTGGTAATTCAGAGGCACCTCAAGTTTGAAAAACTAGATCAGCAGTCCTCAAGAGTTTGCGTTGCCTGCCCGCCCTTACCTGGGGACAAAGTGCTGTTCACACCTCCGCTCCAGTTCTCATTATCTTATTTTGTAAGTTTTATCTATTTACGCACATACTACATTTTCCGTACAAGGTAAAACATCCACAAAAAAGATTTAGAGGGGTGAAATCAAGATGAAATTAACAGTATTTGTAAAGGTCTTGCTCTTCTCTGGTCAGTCAGGCAACAGTCAACACCAGGGCCTATGGATGTAAAGTCCTAGCTCGCTTGGTCTTCCGGACCACTTCAGACTTGGTCCTCCTTGGTCAGATCTGCTTGAAGCACTGTGGTTTGTACCCCATAACCTGGCTCACAACGAGCTCATGCGGACGTGAGAAAAGTCAGCCCTGCCATCCAGGGGCTGCTCACCCTGATTTCCATATCACGGTTCTCTCCAGTCCCAGGTTCCCTTTCAAAGATGTCTTAAAGCCACTTGTCACTTTCCGAGAGGTACTTTACTTGAGTGTAGATAATAGAATCTCTCCGTTCCCTTCAGCATGCCCACCGCGGTTGCCCCAATCTGCAGACCCCACTTCTCCCTCAGGGGTCAGGGGCCAGAGTTCATAGGCATTTGACGTTGATAATGCGGCCCAGCTTTCTCTTTCCTTGAAGGCAAACATTAATCTAAACAGCCAATATTTCCTTCCCTGGACCCCATGGAGGATCTTCCACACCCTCTGGAATGTGTGCACCCCGCTTTGCAGACCCTGCCCCAGACTGAACACAGCGCTCCTCCTCTTTCCCGAAAAGCCCCATGGAGGCCTCTGAAGAGACGTCATCCGTCCTGAGGACCCGCCAGGAGCTGTAGGGTCCACCGCAGGAAGGCTGTGCCCACCCGGGCGAGAGGGGGCGGGGCTTCTTTCCCTGGGGGCGGGTCCCAGCTGGCGACCGAAGCAGAGGGAGGGGCTGCTGCCTCCCTGGCTTCAGGGCGGTGTTTCTGAAATCTCATTTCCTGTCCCCATTCCGAGGCAGGTGTTTCTGTTTGTAAATACGTCTCCGGTTGCTATTCCGGTCGTGCGAGGCGCTAGTTTTTCCCAAGGACCGAACTGCTATCTTTTCCTCCGGTGGTGGCACGCTCAGCAGCCAGTCCCCAGCCTGGATCAGCTGTGTGGCAGAGGCCCCTCCCTGGGCCAGCCCCAGCCCAGAGTCGTGGGGACGCGCCTTACGGCTGGGGTGCCCCAGTGGAGCGGGGCGTATTCCCGCGGGCAGTTCAACCGCCCTTTGGGTTTTGGTTGCATTGCGCACATAACGCACACCGGGCCCCACCCAGGAAAAGCAAAATAAAAACAAGCCAGGCCCATGCACTTTCTGGGGACCCGGCCCCACGGGGCATTAGAGTAGCGGGGTACAAACTCGGGCCACAGGGAAGCAGGTAGAAAGCTGCTCACATGAAAGCCAAAACGTCAAATCCAGCAACTTTTAAATTGGGCTCTGCAAACACCCTGAGAAGCACCAGATACATTCCGGAGGTCCCTGACCCCTCTATGAGAATTTTAATTTTCATTTGAACAAAAATCTTAAAAATTAATGTAAACATGCTCCACAGCATATGAAGAGATCATCTCATAATTGTTTCTAGAGATTTTTAGAGCCACGTAGTATTTTTAAAAAGAATGGGAAGGAGGACTTCATTCATGAACAACATCACAGTATTCTGTGCAAGTGGGATGTTTGCAATTTTTCCAGTGGAGGAAAGACACGGAGTAACTGCTTCATCACACCACACAGATGGTGTCGCTAAGCACGATATTCAGTGTTCGGTTCAGAAAAATAACATGGCAGATCGTATTCAAGAAAGCGTGCTCCCTTGAGCTTCATTGATGTAGAGACTTTCTGCAATTCATTTGTACACTGGTTTTGGTTAGAGTTATGTGAGGGCTATGAAGCATACAGAGCTTAAATAGTGTTGTGTTCATAGTTATTTAAGTAATATAAGTAAAATAATTTGTCATCATTAGACTTTTGGTTTCCTTTTTTAATTTATTTTTTTATTATTTTTAAGATTTTATTTATTTATTTGAGAGAGAGAGAGCGCAAGCGAGGGAGGGGTGGGGGAGAGGCAGAGGGAGAAGCAGACTCCCCGCTGAGTGGGGAACCCACCATGAGGCTGGATCCCAGAACCCCAATATCATGACCTGAGCTGAACTCAGATGCTTCCCAGGTGCCCCGGGTTTCTTTTTTTAAAGAGAGGTTTATACATGACTCAGATTTTAAAATTATCACTTTGGTGTTCAAATTAGATATCCAGAATTATCTAGAATGAAGGTTGAGGCTGGAGCAGTTTCTCGGTTTAGGACTAGCAAAGACAGGGAACACGTGGGAGGTCTCCTATCACTTGTATGTTTACTAGGAGCTGAGTGTAAGAAACTGTTCATTACTAGTGTCCTTACTTGTGTCTGAAATCTTAGTTTCTAGTGCTTTGTGGTCAATAAGAAGTGAATTTCGTGCATGTGCCAATGCCTAAAGGACAAAAGGAAATATGATTTGAACACACACACGTGCCCGCACGCACGGCCTGCCCCCCCACCCCCACCCTGGAGCAGGCAGGCAGGCAAGGTCATCAGCCAGGAGTGAAGTGGTGGCTCATCACCCACTCCGCCTGCTCAAATCCTCCCCGGCCTCACTCACCTGTGGGTTGCGGGTCATCTAGGTTAGGTCTCCGTTGTCATGCCATGAAGGCAAGAACCACAGCTTGGTTTGGGTCATTCTCAGACCCCCGAGAGCCCCGACTCACAGGAACAGAACAAGAAACAGCAGGGCAAGAGGTTTAGAAATGGTAGGTTCCGGCAAGTCATGAGCAGCCCATGAGGTGGCAAGGTGTCCTGCCTCCCGCCCCCGAGATGTGGGAACCCCACCAGGGAGCAAATCCGATCCACAGTCCTTCTGGTGCTTCCAACAGAGCCAGAACTCAGGTGCCAGCAACCCTCAGGACGGAAACCCCAGAGATCTGGGCTCTCTGCCTTCAGAGAAGAAACCTGCTAGAATGCTCTCATTCGGAAGGGGGTGGTTGGTAAAGGAAGATGGACTAAGGCTGGCAAACAGACCAAGACACTAATGGAGCAAACGAAGCACTCGGAAGGGATTTTTCAAAAGCTGGATACCTCAGGACCAGGTGGGGTGGAGGGTGTTTCCAGGGAGGACGGGAGTCCATACCATCCATCAACCGTCCATCACCTCTGTCACCTGAGAGTGTCTGACCCCACCCCAGGTGTATTCGTGTGCCCAGGCTGCCGATAACAAAGCGCCACAGACGGGGGGCGCCTACACCACAGGAATTTATCTTCTTACAGTCCTAGAAGCTGCAAGTCTGAGGTCAAGGTGTTGGCAGGTTCGATTCCCCTGAGGCCTCTCTCCTTGGCTTGCCCATGGCCACCTTCTAGCTGCGTCCTCATGTGGCCTTCTCTCTGTCCATGCTCATCTCTGGTGTCTCTCCCTCCTCGAATAAGGTCACCAGTCCTGCTGGATCAAAGACCACATGTACAACCTCATTTAACATAAGTACATCTTTAAAAGCCCTATGCCCAGTAGCCCGCGAAGTTACAGTCTGAGGGATTGGGGATTAGGACTTCAACATGTGAATTTGGGGGGATGCAATTCAGTCCACAACACCAAGAGGAGGGCATTGTACAAGTGTGGAAATTCTGGCCCCACACCGTGCCCTTGCCAGTGAAGGTCATGCAGAGCCCCGCACCACCGCCGCACCCCCGTCCCCCATGGCAGTTTGGTTCAGATTTGTAAGAAGACTATGAACTAGTTCCAGGAATGCCTTGTCTCACCTTTCCTCAGCCCCTGGCAAGGATGGGCCGACTCTGACCTTTGGCTCAGACTCCAGTTTTTGAACTACAGGCTGTTGAACCAGCACTGAGCACTTGTTGTATCCATCTTTGTGAAAGTGGAACAAAGAGGCTATTTTCGTGTTGACCTGCAGAGGCTAGGTAGGCCCCAATGGCCCTGGGCCCTGGGCACTGATCCCAGATCTGCTCGGGACAGCACGGGCCACCTCAGGTGCCCTTCTGGATTATGTTTACCCAGACAGCTAGGCAATATGTCCAGCTCGCAGGGCTGGCTGTCACACACACTGCCCTCAGTGCGCCGCAAGCTGGGTCTGTGAGTCACCTTCCCCGGACAGCGCTGATGCGAAAGAGCTATGGGATTCGGACTACTCTGCCAGCAGCAGTAGCTGCCTGCAGACCTGCTCCATGGTCTCCATCCCCGCGACTGTGGTGAAGAGCATGCAATTTCCACTGCCGTTAATGACAGACGAGGTAAGCCAGACCAGCGCTTGCACCAAGGCCACCTAGAAAAGCTGGATTAGATATAAAAGTTATTAAAGGCATCAGAGAGCTAACGTGAGACTGAAAACTTAACGGGACCAAGATCTCATGCGGAGCAGAAGCTGAGGTAGGTAAGGCAGGCGGTCAGAGCCTGGGTGCATTTGCTGATACACAGAGGACGGCAGGTGGGAGATGCGCCTTGCTTTGGAAAGCTTCGCAGGCTACTGGGCAGGCACACAGAACTGCAGTAACATATATATCCCAAATGAGTAAATGGAATTAAGATTTTTCTAAGGTGCTCATATTGCCAAAAAAGAGATAAAAGTAATCAACTCTTTTTGAAACTTGAGAGCTCAAAAAAGTATTATAATCTCCAATTTTGACCGCTAAACACCATATTTTGTAAAAAGTATAACTACCAAACTAACTATAACTACCAACTAATAATGAGATCATTTAAAAAGAACTAAAGAAGGCAAGAAAGAAAAGAGAAGGAAACTGAGACTGGGACAAAAAGAAAATAATAATAGCATTTACGCCCAAGTGAATTAGTAATTAAATTAAAATGTAAATAGACTAAATACTCCAATTAAAAGGTAGGCTGGCTTGATAAAAACAAAACCCAATTCTAAGCTGCTTACAAGAAACATGCCTAAAATAAAAAGAGAGAGAAAGGTTAAAAGTTAAAGTACGGGAAAAAAGACAGCAATCAAAAACCTAAAGAATGTCAGAGTAGACATTAATATCGGGGGAAAAAATAGATTTCAGGGTGCTTAGATGGCTCAGTCGGTGGAGTGTGCAACTCTTGATCTTGGGGTTGTGAGTTCCAGCACCACTTGGGGTGGAGAGATTGCTTAAAAATAAAATCCTTAAAAAGAAAAAATAGATTTAAAATCAAGAAGCAGTACTAGAGGCAAAGAGGTATTTCCTGGCAATAAAAATTTTGATTCACCAGAAAGATCTAGCAAATCTAAATTCATATGTGCATAATAAAATAGCCTCAAAAATGTAGAAAGCAAAATGTTGATGACTTAGAGAAAAAATAGCAATTTTATAACTATAGTTAGGAGATAGTAACACATTTCTCCCAAAAATTTGGGGGAAACAAGAAGTCTGAAAGGAATTGAAAGGACATACATACCACTTCATTGATCCCAAATGACCAATACCAAGCCATTGCCTAGTAAAATATTGGACTTTAAAAATAAAAAGGAGAAACATCTTTTGGACATCTAGGCAAAAAGACCGAGTAACACATAAGGAAAAGAAAATTCAATTGTTCAAAAACATTTTGACAGCAACATTTTATGCCACAAGAAAATGGGTAAGATATTTAAGATACTCAAGGAAAGAAAATGAGAACCAAGGACTTTTTTACCTAGCCAACTGGCTCTTAAATGTAAATATTACAACAACAACGTGCAAAAATGCAGGGAATGTGGGTTCCATAGCCCTTGCTTAGGAAACTACTAGACAATGAAGTTTAGACAATTAAAATGACAGCAGTGTGTCTGTGTGCGTGTGTGTGTGTGTGTGTGTGTGTGTGTGTATGGGTGTGTGTAAAAGGAAAGCTGCATGAAGGGTATAAAAGAGAGAGTATCATATGTATTAATGCTCCTAAAAGAAGAGGAGAAAGGTATGGAATGGAATGAGCAGATACACACAAAGTAATCTTTTCAGCTGTTTTAGTAACCAAATTTTGATAGTAGTGTATCATTTCCCACTGAAAGAAACCAGTGTCTCAAGGAGAAATGTCTGGGATGAGAATTGTACAAGATGAGTCTAGAATATCTTGTCCTAGGGGATGGAAAAGAAGCTATCAAAGACACAGGAGCCAAGTAGAATTGGCCAAATATGGGACAATTTGAGTATCAAGAACAATTACTGAACCGGGTGAAACATGAAACACACCCACCAGTTTCCCTTCTGTGTGTGACTTGCATTGACCCTTGAACCACACACGTTCGGGCTGTGCAATCTACTTACATGCAAATTTTTCCAATAAATACAGGGCTGTACCGTCAATGTACTTCTTCTTCCTTATGATTTTCTTAATAACAGTTTTCTTTTCTCTAGATTACTTTGTTGTAAGAATAGAGGCTATATTACATGTAACATACAAAGTATGTTCATCAACTGTTTCTGTTGTCTGTAAAGCTTCCGGTCAACAGTAGGCTCCTAGTAGTTAAGTTTTGGGGGAGTCAGAAGTTATACGTGGATTTTTTACTGCACCCCTAAACCCTACGTTGTTCAAAGGTCAACCGTATACATTTTTTTCTTTTTTCATCCCCACACAAGCAAACAAATGAGCATTCTCCAGATTTGGGGAGCTCTCAATGGACAAGTCCATATTAGGCACCTGTGAGAAGCATTTCTGGAAACAGAAACCCTACCACAGAGCTCACACTACTTGTTGGAGTTGGGGGCTAACAAGGTAGACAGGAGGCATTCCGAGATTTAAGGATAAGATCCTACCCAGGGACACGCTGCACCTCTTTTTTTTTTCTTTCTTTCTTTTTTTTTTTTTTTTGCCTGTTTGCCTTGTTTTTGTTTGTTTGTTTTTTTATAATATACTGAGTTGATTCAAAGGGCTTAGAGTCCAGTTGGGGAGATATGTATTTATGAATTTAAAAAAATGTAAGAATTCCTGGGAAATGAATATGCTCTCAGGCACATGTATCTTAAAGACACGACGGGCAGTAGGAGTTAAGGCGGGAGACTTACTTCTCAGGGCTGGAGCAGAAAAGACTTCGGGCTCATAATGGAAAATTTGGGTTTCCAGCTTGGCTCTGTGTGACCTTGGACAAGCCCATTCCACCTTTCTTCGTCCTCATCAGGAAGTCAGCAAAGGAAGCCTCAAAGGTTTGCACTGAAGCTCTTTGTCCACAGGAAAGTCTTATAGGCCGCTTGGTTAGGACCAGCTTTCTGTTCAGGCTAGTGAGTGGCAGGGAAGGGGCAGAGGCCAAAGAGACACAGCTGGTGGGGGGGTGCAAAAGAACCCACAGAAGAGCTCTAAGAAATCAAACAAGGGCAGGCAGGGGTGTCTGCCTCTCAGAAGGGGGCTTCTAACTGCCCTGGGTTCCCAGTGGCTGAATGGGGCCAAGACAATCCTGTGTCTGGCAGGTCACACCCCCTCCCCCCCCCCCACCTGCTCGCCACTTTCCTCAACCTTTAGTAAGGAGGCTCAATGAGTTCTATATCCCTGTCATGGATCTAAGTACTGCATTGAAAATTCAAGTTTAATTCTTCCTAAATAATCATCCAGCCTGGCAGGATCTACATTTTTTGAAATCTGGACCCTGAAACCTGCTCTCAACCTAGGCTTGCTGATGAGTCCAGCCATCACTCTGCCCTCGTTGTCCAAGTGAGTGACTATAAAGTATTTTGTTGACTAATCAGCACCAAGGGCTAGGAGGAGGGAAGGGAGGGGAAGTGTATGACCAGAAAGTCCAGAGGACCTGGGCTGGAGAGAAATCCTTAAGACACACGGGGGAAGTTGTCCTAAAATCCGATTGGCATCTCTTTTCCTTTTCCATTTTTTTTTTTAATTGGAAAATCTGATTTTGAATGTGTGCTTTGAGTCCCGGCCGAGCTGCCAAGCAATTGATCTGGCTGCCACAGCTGCTGCTTCCTATCTCTATGATGGGTCTACAGCACTGCTCTCATGTTACGGGGAGAGAAATGAATCATGTAAGGAAAGCACTGAGTGAACTCCAAGTGCTGGGCATTGTCTGTTCATTTCTTCAGACAGCTTCTGCTGGACCACCAACATGTCCTGGGCACAGCCAGCCGTGTGGAGGGCAGCTTTCACCCAGAAAACGACGCTCCTGCACGTCCAAAGGAACATGTGACCTCATTACAAATTCTTCATAGCCAATTCTTCGAGGTGACCCAAGAACCCCTGCTTGACGAGGGCCCCAGATCACCATGGATGTACTGGAATGTCCTGTAGGCTCATGGCCTGAGACATGTGATGCTGCTGGACTTTTCTAGGACCTCAGCGGGGAACCCCACCCCAGAGCCTTCCATGAATCAGGTACTTTTTGATTTGTTTCCTTTTTCGATTTGTACCCACGAGGAGCCTGCTTCCCTGCCGCTCCCTGGGAGGAGGAATCACGCAGTGGTTGCTGGGCTGAACCTGGTTACACTGGCTCGCTGGATGTTCTTGGGCAGGTCACACTTAGCAGCAACCTCTGGGAACCTCCCCTCTGGTTTCTCATCTATGTATGCAGCAGGGAAACCATAATTCCCCCTTCACAGGGTTTTTGCAGTGAGGATTCAGTAATTCACACAAGGACTGAATGATGCCTAGCTCCCTGCAAGTCTTCAAAATGTATTAGTTAATTACTCACAGGGAAAAGTTAAAGCTATATGAAATGCTTATTTCTCGGAGAGGGAGAGAAGCTCGTGGAGGCCTCAGTTGTGACCTTAAGATATGGACTCAACATAAATGATAGCTTTTCTGGCTGGCGCACCTTCCAGGTCTGAGAAAGGGCAGCCAGATGGGCCCAAACTGACCCAAGCCTCAGGCTTGATGGGTAAGTTCATGCACAGGAGCCAGGAAAGGCTTGTCATCAACGTGGATAGTAACAAACCATCCACCCGCCCAGCAGGGGCTGCCAAGGACTGTGGCTCCAAACAGTAGGCCTCAGGGAGACAAGCAAGGACCCCTTAGCTCGCACTGCTCGCTTTACACACATTTAAACATTGTACAATGCATCCCACAGCACCTGACGCAGAAGTGTGGGGACCTCCCAACCCCCAGCTACGGCCACCCTGCCCCAGGCATATTCAGTGTCCGGGCTTATTCATGAGAGACCATGGGTTCATTTCGAAATGTCAAATGATCCTTGGTGACTAATGGCCCCCGTTATGCTCAATATCTTCACAGAGGTCGTCCTTCCATGCTCCGAGGGCCTCTGCGCTTCGAGAACATCCATCTGGGTGTCTGTTGGAAGGAGCTGCTGTGTCATCAAATCACCCAAAAAACTGGGGAGCCCAGAACCTGCTGGGGTGAGCACTGGGGGTGTCCCAGCAACAAGGCACACCCCAAAGAATGAGGGAAGCAATAGCTGGAGAATGGGAGATATACATTCAACCACCGAGAAAAAAATAAACAGTGCATTGGACAAGTGGGTCTCATGCGACGTGTTCGGAAAACAATTTTATTATTTTACCGTTTTTGCCCATAACTTACCCATTGAAACCTGCTCTGTGGGGCCAGCTCTAATTTTACCCATAAGTGAATCTCTGACAGGTTCTGTGCCTCTCCTTTTAAAAAGTCCTTTGGCCACTATTTAAAAACTTTTATTATGGAAATTTTCACATACAACCAAAATTTTTAAAATGCTATAATGAACCCCATGTAACCAGTCACCCAGCTTCAATAGTTATGAACAGTCTTGTCTTATCAGTTTGCATTTCTGCCAGACTTTGTGTGTGCTGGAATATTTTTTTTTTACAATTTATTTATTTATTTATTTATTTTAGAGAGCAAGCACGAGTGGGAGGGGCAGAGGGAGAGAGAGAGAATCCCAAGCAGACTCCCCACTGAGCAGGGAGCCTGACACGGTGCTGATCCCACGACCCCAAGATCCTGACCTGAGCCGAAATCAAGAGTGGGACACTCAACCAACCAGGCGCCCCTATGCTGGAATATTTTAAAACAAATCCTCTGGTTGCTTTTAGAAACAAAATAGTCTTAGTTCGGTAATGAGTGAACTCAGTCTGGTGAAATAATCTAGGATTCCAAACTTCTAAACCTCATTTCAAGTTGAAGCTCACTCTCCCACCTGAGGCTGCTGCGGGCTGGGAGCCTGTCTTCTCTGTTCCCGACTTCAAGGTTCTCCTCCTCCTCCCGCTTCCAGCTCCTTCAGGGTGGGATAAGGGAGAGAGGAGATGTTCCCACTGGCTCTCAAAGGCTACAGGCCGAGGTCAGCGATGACCCCACCGCAGCCTCCTTATGTCTCTCCCATGCAGATCTTGCCTACTCAGAACCGTGCCCAGAGCGGATGGGCGAGGGGTGGAGACAGACACCTGTCAGGTTGCCTGGGGCGGAGAGCAGAGCATACCGGGTAAACCGGACACGGTATGGCCACCCTTCACTATGAAGACATTTTTTCAGTGGAAAGAGAATTTCGGTGGGAGGAAAGGAAGCTATGCCCTGCTTGTATGCACAAGGTGAAAGGCAGAATTCTCATTCCCACTTGGGGGACCTGTTGTCACTAGTTGTCACTTCTTGCCTCGGAGCTCTGCTCTGCAATGTGGAGGCCACGAGCCCCATGTGGTTAGGGAGCCCTGGAGATGTGCTGTAGGTTCAAACCACGCCCTGGGCTTCCAATAATAAAACAATACCTTACTACTCGCTTTAAAATTGATTACATGTTAAACTGATAATACTTTCACATTGCATTAAATCAAATGTGCTACTGAAATTAATTTCACCTATTTCTTTTCATTTCTTAATGTGGCTACTAGAAAATTTTAAATGTAAAATCGAAAAATGTTACATTGGAGGCTCCCATCATATTTCTGCGGACAGTGTGGCCTTCGAGACTCACCTAAAACTGTGAGCGAAATTCTTGCATTTTAATATCATGTTAGGAAAACTCCTCCTTCCTCCCCACCAAAAAAAAAAAAAAAAAAAAAAAACTGGTCCTAGAGAGCCAACAAAGGTTTGATCTGGATGAGTGCCCGGTTGGCCCCCTTCCGTGGTACAGATGATAAAAGGGAGGCCCAGAGAGAAGTGACTGGTTTGGCTGGGGTCACTGAGTGTCACTGCGGAGCACGCCAGCGATTTCCCACTGCTCCTGCAAAACAGCGGGAACTACGGGGGCCAAACTTCCAGAAACCCCTCCTGCATCGCTGCCTCAGAATGAAGTCTGCCAGTGTCTCCCAGCGGAATTCCGGGGCGGGGGGGGGGGGGGG